>NW_022311441.1:13975-20900 GCF_002776525.5 Piliocolobus tephrosceles | reverse complement strand
GATATTTGGGAGCTCACTGAGGTGTAAACTGAAAAAGGAAATATTCCCAGAAAAAAAAAATAGAAAGAATCATTCTGAGAAACTGCTTTGTGATGTGTGAATTCATCCTACAGAATTATACCATTCTTTTCATTGAGCAGTCTGATAACACTGTTTTCGTGGGATCTGTATTAAGGTATTTGGGAGCACATTGAACCCTATGGTGAGAAAGGAAATATCGTCAGAAATAAAAAACAAAAAGAATCTTTCTGTGATACTTCTTTGTGATGTGTGAATTCATGTCACACTGTTACACCATTCCTTCTGTTGAGAAGTGTGCTAACACTTTTTTCCTGGAATGTGCAATGGTATATTCGGGAGTGCATTGAGGCCTATTTTGAAAAAGTAAATATCCTCAGAGAAAAAGCAGAAAGAAACTTTCTAAGAAAAGCTTTCTAGTGTGTGAATTCAACTCACAGAGTTACACTGTTCTTTTCATTGAGCAGTTTGCTAATACTGTTTAGTTGGAATTTGCAATAGGATCTTTTGGAGTGTGTTGAAGCTTATGGTAACAAAGGAAATATCCTCAGACAATAACTAGAAAGTAGCTTTCGGAGAAACTGCTTTGTGATTTGTGAATTCATCTTACAGAGTTACAGGTTTCTTTTCATGGCACTGTTTGGTAGCACTGTTTTTATGGAATCTGCAATGAGATATTTTGGATCGCATTGAAGCCTATGGTGACAAATGAAATATCCTGATAAAAACTAGAAAGAAGCTTTGTGGGAAACTACTTTGTGATTCGTGAATTCATCTCACAGAGTTGCCCAAGACTTTTCATGGAGCAGTTTGGTAGCACTCTTTTTGGGGAATCTCAGAAGTGATATTTTACATCGCATTGAAGGCTATGGTGACAAAGGTAATATCCTCAGAGAAAAACTAGAAAGAAGCTTCCTGAGAAATTGCTTTGTTATTTGCGAATTCATCTCACAGAAGAACATATTTCTTTTCAATGAGCAGTTTGGTAACACTGTTTTTGCTTAATCTGAAAAGGGATTTTTTTGTATCACATTGAAGCCTATGGTGACAAAGGAAATACTCTCAGATAAAAACTGGAGAGAAATTTTCTGAGAAATTTATTTGTGATGTGAATTCAGCTTACAGACTTACACATTTCTTTTCATGTAGCAGTTGGCCAGCAATGTTTTTGTGGAATCAGCAAAGGGATATATGGGAGTGCATTGAGGCCTACGGTGAAAAAGGAAATATCCTCAAATAAAAACTAGAAAGATACTTTCTGAGAAACTGCTTTGTGGTGTGCAAATTCATCTCACAGAGTTACAGTTTTCTTTTCATTTAGCTGTTTGATAACACTGTTTTCATGTAATTGGCAATAGGATATTTAGTAGGGCACTGAAGCCTATGGTGAAAAAGGAAACATCCTCAGATAAAAACCAAAGATAAGCTTTCTGTGAAATTTCTTTGTGATGTTTGAATTCATCTCACAGAGTTAAACTGTTCTTTTCATTTAGCAGTTTGGTAACACTGTTTTTTTGGAATCGGCAATGAGATATTTTGAAGCACACAGAAGCTTATGGTGAAAAAGGAAACATCCCATATAAAAAGTAGGAAGAAGCCTTGTCAGAAAGAGCTTTGTGATGTATTAATTTATCACAAAGAGCTTCACGATTCTTTTCATTTATCAATTCGGTTGCACTGCTTTTGGGGAATCTGAGAAGGAAAATTTGGGACTGCATTGAAGTCTATGGTGATAAAGTAAATATCCTCAGATAAAACTAGAAAGAAGCTTTCTGAGACACTGCTTTCTGATGCGTTAATTCACCTCACAGAGATACACCATTCTTTTCATACACCAGTCTGCTAACACTGTTATCATGGAATCTGCATTAGGATATTTGGGAGCGCATTGCAGCCTATGGTGACAAAGGAAATATCCTCAGTTAAAAACAAAAACAAAATGCTTTCTGAGAAACTTTTTTGGATGTGTGAATTCATCTCACAGAGTAACACAATTCTTTTCATGGATCACTTTATTAGCACTGTTTTTGGGGAATCTGCAAAATGATACTTGGGAGTGCTTTCAGGCCTATGATGAAAAAGGAAATATCCTCAGGTAAAAACTGGAAAGAAGCTTTGGGAGAAACTGCTTTGTGATCGGTTAATTCACTCACAGAGTTACCCCATTCTTTTCATACAGCAGTTTGCTAACACTGTTTTCGTGGAATCTGCATTAGGATATTTGGGAGTGCATTGAAGCCTATGGGGAAAAGGAAATATCCTCAGATAAAAACCAAAAAGAAGCTTGCTGAGAGATTGCTTTGGATGTGTTAATTCATCTCATAGAGAGACATGATTCTTTTCATGGATCACTTTGTTAGCACTCTTTTTGGGGAATCTGAGAAGGGATATTTTGGACAGCATTGAAGCCTAGGATGAAAAGGAAAAATCCTCAGATAAAAACTAGAAAGAAGCTTTCTGAGAAACTGCTTTGTGATGTGTGAATTTATCACACAGAAGTTCATCGTTCTTTTCATGAAGCAGTTTGCTAACAGTCTTTTCGTGGAATCTACAAAGGGATATTTGGGAGCACTTTGAGGTCTATGAGGACGAAGGAAATATCCTCAGATAAAAACCAAAAAGAAGATTTCTGAGAAATTGCTTTGGATGTGTGAATTCACCTCACAGAGTTAAACGATTATTTTCATGGGTCATTTTGTTAGCACTGTTTTTGGAGAAACTGAGAAGGGATATTTTGGATCACATTGAAGACTATGGTGACAAATGTAATATTCTTAGAAAAAGAGTGAAAAGAAGCTTTCTGAGAAACTACTTTGGATGTGTGAATTCATCTCACAGGGCTACACGATTCTTTTTATGGATCTCTTTGCACTGTTTTTGGGGAATCTGAGAAGGTATATTTTGGATTGCATTGAAGCCTACAGTGACAAAGATAATATCCTCAGATAAAAACTGGATAGAATCTTCCTGAGAAAGTTCTTTGTGTTGTGTGAATTCATCTCACAGAGTTACACCATTCTTTTCATGGAGCGGTTTGCTAACACTGTTTCTGTGAAATCTGCCAAGGGACATGTGGCAGCACTTTGAGGCTTGTGGTGAAAAAGGAAATATCCTCAGATAAAAACTAGAGAGAAGCTTTCTGAGACTCTGCTTTTTGATGTGTGAGTCACCTCACAGATTTACACCATTCTTTTCATACACAGCCGCCTGCTAACACTGTTTTCATGGAAAATGCAATAGGATTGTTGGGAGTACATTGAAGCCTAGGGTGACAATGAAAATATCCTCAGATAAAAACCAAAAGTAAGCCTTTTGAGAAACTGCTTTGTGATGTGTGAATACATCTCACAGAGTTACAATGTTATTTTCATGGAGCAGTCTGCTAACACTCTTTTCCTGGAATGCGTAAATGAATATTTTGCAGTGCATTGAAGCTTATGGTGACAAAGAAAATATCCTCAGAGACAAACTAGAAAGAAAATTTCTGAGAAAATGCTTTCTGATGTGTGAATTCATCTCACAGAGTTGCACTTTCATTTCATGGAGCTGTCCGTTACCATTGTTTTTGGGGAATCTGAGGATGGATATTTTGGATCGCATTGAAGCCTATGGTGACAAAAGAAATATCCTCAAATAAAAAGTAGAAAGAAGCTTTTGGAGAAACTGCTTTGTGATGTGTGAATTCATGTCACAGAGTTACACATTTCTCTTCATGAAGCAGTTTGCTAACACTGTGTTCATAGAATCTGTCAAGGGATATGTGGCAGCATTTTGAGGCCAATAGTGAAAAAGGAATTGCCTTAGATAAAAACTACAAAGAAGCTCTGTGAAAACTGCTCTGTGATGGGCTATTTCATCTCACAGTGTTACACCATGCTTTTCACTGAGCAGTCTGCTAACTCTGTTTTCCTGAAATCCGCATTCAGATATTTGGTAGTGCATTGAAGCCTATGGGGACAAAGGAAATATTCTCAAATAAAAACCAAAAAGAAGCTTTCTGAGAAACTGCTATGTGATATGTGAATACATCTCACAGAGTTACAGTGTTATTTTCACTGAACTGTCTGCTAACACTGTTTTCTTGGAATCCACAAAGGGATATTTCAGAGTGATTTGAAGCTAAGGGTGACAAAGGAAATAAACTCAGATAAATAGTGAAAGGAAGCTTTCTGAGAAACTGCTTTGTGATATGTGAATACATCTCACAGAGTTACAGTGTTCTGTTAACGGATCAGTTTGCTAACACTGTTTTCTTGGAATCTGCAATGCAATATTTCTTAGCGCAATGAAGCTTATGATGACAAAGGATATATCCTCAGATAACAAATAGGAAGTAGCTTTCTGAGAAAGTGCTTTCTGATGGGTTAATTGATATCACAGAGTTATACCGTTCTTTTCACTAAGAAGTCTGCTAATTGTGTTTTGGTGAAATCTGCGTTAGGATATTTGGGAGTGCACTGAAGCCTATGGGGACGAGGGAAATATGCTCAGATGAAAACCAAAAAGAAGCTATTGGGGAAACGTCTTTGGATGTGTGAATTCATCTCACAGAGTTACATGATTCTTTTCATGGGTCACTTTGTTAACACTGTTTTTGGGGAATCTGAGAAGGTATATTTTGAATCGCATGAAGCCCATGGTGACAAGGAAATATCCCCACTAAAAACTGGAAAGAAGCTTTCTGAGAAAGTTCTTTTTGATGTGTGAATTCATCTCACAGAGTTACACCTTTCTTTTCATGGAGCAGTTTGCTAGCACTATTTTCGTCGAATTTGCAAAGGGATATTTGGGGGCACTTTAAGGCTTATAGTGAAAAAGGAATTATCCTCAGATAAAAACTAGAAAGATGCTTTGTGAGAAACTTCTTTGTGATGTGTGAGTTCATCTCACAGAGTTACACCATTGTTTTCATACAGCAGTTTGCTAACACTGTTTTTGTGGAAAATGCAATAGGATGTTTAGGAGCGTATTGAACCCTATGGTGGCAAAGGAAATATCCTCAGATAAAAAACAAAAAGAAGCCTTCTGAGAAACTACTTTGTGATGTGTGAATGTATCTCACAGTGTTATAGTGTCATTTTCATTGAGAAGTCTGCTAACACTGTTTTCTTGGAATGCATAAAGAGATATTTCACAACACATTGAAGCTTATGGTGACAAAGGAAATATTCTCAGAGAAAAACTATAAAGAAGGCATCTGAGAATCTGCTTTCTGATGTGTGAATTCATCTCACAGATTTACACCACTCTTTCATGGAGGAGTTTGGTTACACTGTTTTTGTTATATCTCAGGAGTGATATCTTGGATTCCATAGAACTCTATGGTGAGAAATGAAATATCCTCAGATTAAAACTGGAGAGAAGCCTTCTCAGAAACTGCTTTGCAGTGTGTGAATTCGTCTCAGAGAGTTATACCATTGCTTTCATTGAGAACTTTGCTATCACTGTTTTCACAGAATCTGCAATGAGATATATGGGAGCACATTGAGGCTCGTGTATAAAAAGGAAAAAAGTGTTTACTCACAGTGTTACACTACTCTTTCATGGATCCGTTTGCTAGCACAGTTTTTGTGGTCTCTGAGAAGGGATATTTTAGATCGCTTTGAAGCCTATGGTGACAAAGCAAATATCCTCAGACAAAAACCAGAAAGAAGCTTTTTGAGAAACTGTTTTGTGACATGTGAATTCATCTCATAAATTAACAACACTCTTTCATGCAAGAGTTTGCTAGCACTGTTTTCATCAAAGAGAGTTATACCACTCTTTCCTGGAGCCATTGGCTAGCATTGTTTCTGTGGAATCTGAGAAGTGATATGTTGGAATGTTTTGAAGCCTATGTTGACAAAGGAAATATCCTCAGATAAAAGGTACAAAGAAGCCTTCTCATAAACTGTTTTGTGATGTGTGAATTCATCTTACAGAGTTACAATACTCTTTCATGGAGCCTTTTGCTGGCACTGTTTTCGTGGAATCTGAGAAAGGATATTTTTGATTGCTTTGAAGCCTATGGTGACAAAGGAAATATATTCAGATAAATATCAGAAAGAATGTTTCTGAGAAACTATTCCATGATGTGTGAATACATCATACAGAGGCACACTATTGGTTTAATGGAACAGTTTGATAACACTGTTTTCGTGGAATATGCAATAGGATAATTTTCACAGAGTTATTCAATTCTTTTCATGAAGTAATTTGCTAGCACTGTTTTTGGGAAATCTGAGAAAGGATATTTGGTATCACATTGAAGCCTATAGTGACAAAGGAAATATCCTCAGGTGAAAAATGGAAAGAAGCCGTCTGAGAAAATGCCTTGTGATGTGTGAATTCATCTCACAGATTTGCACCTTTCTTTAAATGGAGCAGTTTGCCAACACTGTTTTCGTAGAATCTGCAAAGGTATATTCGTGAGCGCATTGAAAGCTATGGTGACAAGGAAATATCCTCAGTTAAAAACCACAAAGAAACTTTCTGTGAAATTGCTTTGTGACGTGTGAATTCATCTCACAGTGTTATACCATTCTTTTCATAGAGAAGTTTGCTAACAATTTTTTCTTGAAATGTGCAATGGGATATTCGGGAGCACATTGAGGAATATGGTGAAAACATAACTATCCTCAGACCAAAACTAGACAGAATCATTCTGAGAAAGTTTTTGTGATGTGTGAATTCATCACACAGAGCTACACATTTCTTTTCATAGAGCAATTTGCTAACACTCTTTTCATGGACTCTGCAAAGGAATATTTGGGAGTGCATTAGGGCTTATGGTGAAAAAGGAAATAATCTCATATAAAAACCAGAAAGAAGGTTTCTGAGAAAATGCTTTTTGATTTCTGAAATCGTATCTCAGATTTAGACTGTTCTTTTCTTTTCTTTTTTTTTTTTTTTTTTTTTTTTTTTTTTT
>NW_022311441.1:0-13875 GCF_002776525.5 Piliocolobus tephrosceles | reverse complement strand
TTTTTTTTTTTTTTTTTTTTTTTTTTTGTGAGGCGGAGTCTCGCTCTATCACCCAGGCTGGAGTGCAGTGGCCGGATCTCAGCTCACTGCCAGCTCCACCTCCTGGGTTTATACCATTCTCCTGCCTCAGCCTCCCGAGTAGCTGAGACTACAGGCACCTGCCACCTCGCCCAGCTAGTTTTTTGTATTTTTTTGTAGAGACGGGGTTTCACTGTGTTGGCCAGCATGGTCTCAATCTCTTGATCTCATCATCCGCCCATCTTGTCCTCCCAAAGAGCTGGGATTACAAGCTTGAGCCACCACGCCCGGCCTAGACTGTTCTTTTCATTGAGGAATTTGTAACACTGTTTTCTTGGAATCTGCAATGGAATATTTCAGAGTGCATTGAATCTTATGGTGACAAACAAAATATCCTCAGATAAAAACAAGAAAGATTTCTGTGAAAGTTCTTAGTGTTTTGTGAATTTATCTCACAGACTTACACTGTTCTTTTCATTGAGCAGTCTGCTAAAACTGTTTATGTGGAATCTGCAAAGGGATGTTTGGGAGCACATTGAGGACTGTAGTGAAAAAGGAAATATCCTCAGATTAAAACTAGAAAGAAGCTTTCTGAAAAACTGCTTTATGATGTGTGAATTCAACTCACAGAGTCACAGCATTCACTTCATTGAGCAGTTTGATAACACTTTTCGTGGAATCGGCAAGAGGATATTTGGGGAGCACTTTGAAGCATATGGTGAGAAAGAATATGTCCTCCAATAAAAATCAAAGAGAAGTTTTCTGAGAAACTGCTTTTTGATGTGTGAATTCATCTCCCAGAGATACACTGTTCTTTTCTTTGAGCAGTTAGCTAACCCTGTTTTCTTGGAATCTGCAATGGGATATTTTGGAGTGCATTGAAGCTTATGGTGATAAAGGAAATATCCTCAGACAAAAAGTAGAAAGAAGATGACTGAGAATATGCTTTCTGATTTCTGAATTCATCTCTCAGAGTCACACGTCTCTTTTCATGGAGCAGTCTATTAACAATGTTTTGGGGGAATCTGAAAAGGGATATTTGGGAGAGCATTGAAGCCTATGGTGATGAAGGAAATATCCTCAGATAAAAACTATAAAGAAGTCTTCTGAGAACCTGCTTTGTGATGTATGAATTCATCTCACAGAGTTACACTGTTCTTTGCATTGAGAAGTTTGCTAACACTGTTTTCTTGAAATCTGCAATGGGATATTTCAAAGTGCTTTGAAGCTTATGGAGCCAAAGGAAATGTCCTCAGACAAAAACTAGAAATAATCTTTCTGAGAGACTGCTTTGTGATTTGTGAATTCATCTCACTCAGTTACACCTCTCTTTTCATGGAGCTGTTTGCTAACACTGTTTTCGTGGAATCTGCAAAGGTATATTTGGGAGTGCATTGAGGCCTATGGTGAAAAACTAAATATCCTCAGATAAAAATTAGAAAGAACCTTCCAGAAAAACTACTTTGTGATGTGTGAATTCATTTCACAGCGTTACACTGTTCTTTTCCTTGATTAGTTTGCTAACACTGTTTTCGTGGAATCTGCAAAGGGACATTTGGGACCACATTGAGGACTATACTGAAAAAGGAAATATCATCACATAAAAATGAAAAAGAAGCTTTCTGAGAAACTGTTTGGTGATGTTTGAATTTTTGTCACAGAGTTACACCATTCTCTCATTGAGCTGTTTTAAAACACTGTTTTTGTGGAATCTGCAAAGGGGTATTTTGGAGTACATGGAGACCTGTGGTGAAAAAGGAAACATCCTCAGATAAAAACGAGAAAGAAGTTTCTGAGCAACTGATTTTTGATATGTGAATTCAGCTCATAGAGTTACACTGTTCTTTTCCTTGAACAGTTTGCTAACGCTATTTTCTTGAAATCTGCAATGAGATATTTCAGAGCACATTGAAGCTTATGTTGATAAATGAAATTCCCTCAGAAAAAAACTAGAAAAAACTTTCTGAGAAACTGCTCTGTTATTTGTGAATTCATTTCACAGGGTTACAAGATAATTTTCATGGAGCAGTTTGGTAGCAGTGTTTTTAGGGAACCAGAGAAGGGATATTTGGATTGCATTGAAGCCTATGCTGACAAAGGAAATATCCTCACATAAAAAGTAGAAAGAAGTTTTCTGAGAAACTGCTTTGTGATGTGCAAATTAGTCTCACAGAGCTACTCTGTTCTTTTCATTGAGCCGTTTGCTAACACTGTTCTCATGAAATCTGCAAGGGTATACTCTGGAGCGCATTGAAGAATATAGTGACAAAGTAAATAACCTCAGATACAAACTAGAAAGAAGCTTTCTGAGAAACTGCCTTGTGATGTGTGAATTTATCTCACAGTGTTACACCATTCTCCTCATTGAGCTGTTTGAAAACATTTTTTTCGTGGAATCTGCAAAGGGATATATGGGAGCACTTTGAGGCCTATGGTGAAAAAGGAAATATTCTCAGATAAAAACTAGAAAGAAGCTTTCTGAGAAACTACTTTTTGATGTGTGAATTCATCTCACAGAGACTCACTGTTCTTTTCATTGAGCAGTTTGCTAACACTGTTTTCTTGGAATCTGCAGTGGGATATTTTGCAGCGCATTTAAGATTATGGTGAGAAATGAAATATATTCAGACAAAAACTACCAAGAAGCTTCCTTAGAAACTGCTTTGTGATTTTTGAATTCATCTTAAACAGTTACACAATTCTTTTCATGGAGCAGTTTGGTAACACTGTTTTTGGGGAATCTGAGAAGGTATATTTGGGATCACATTGAAGCCTACAGTGACAAAGGAAATATCCTAAGATGAAAACTAGAAAGAAGGTTTCTGAGGAAGCACTTTGTGATGCGTGAATTCGTCTCACAAAGTTACAACTTTCTTTTCATGGAACCGTTTGCTAACACTCCTTTTGTGGAATCTGCAAAGGGATATTTGGGAGTGCATTGAGACCTATGGTGAAAAACGAAATATCCTCACATAAAAATTAGAAAGAAGCTCCCTGCAAAACTGCTGTGTGATGAGTGAATTCATCTCTCATAGTTACACTGTTGTTTTCAATGAGCAATTTGTTAACAGTGTTGTCATGGAATCTCCAAAGGGATGTTTTGGAGCACTTTGAGGCCCATAGTGAAAAGGTAAGTATCTTTAGACAAAAACTAGAGAGAAGTTTTCTGAGAAACTGCTTTGTGATGTTTGAATTCATCTCACAGTGTTACATCATAATTTTCATTGAGCTGTTTGATAGCACTGTTTTCATGGAATCTGCAAGGGATATTTTGGTGAGCATTGAGGCCTATGGTGAAAAAATAAGTATCCTCAGATAAAAACTAGAAAAAAGCTTTCTGAGAAACTGTTTTGTGATGTTTGAATCCATGTCACAGAGTTACACTGCTGTTTTCATTGAGCAGATTTCTAATGCAGTTTTCATGGAATCTTCCATGGGATATTTTGGAGCGCATTGAAGCTTATCATGACAAAGGAAATATCCTATGACAAAAACTAGAAAGTAGCCTTCTGAGAAACTGCTTTGTGATATATGTATTCATCTCATAGAATGACACCTTTCTTTTCATGAATTAGTTTGCTAACACTATTTTCTTGGAATCTACTAAGGTATATTTGGGAGCGTGTTGAGGTCTGTGGTGGAAAAGGAAATATTCTTTGAAGAAAACTTAAAAGAAGCTGTCTGAGAAACTGCTTTGTGATGTGGGAATTCATCTTACTGAGTTACACCATGCTTTTCATGGATCAGTTTTGTAGCACTGTTTTTGGCGAATCTGAGAAGGGATACTCTGAATTGCACTGAAGACTATGGTGACAAAGGGAATATCCTCAGATAAAAACCAGAAATAAGCTTTCTGAGAGATTCCTTTGTGATGTGTGAATTCATCTCCCAGAGTTACACCTTTCTTTTAATGGAAAAGTTGCTAACATTGTTTTTGAGGACTTTTCAATGGGATATTTGGGAGTGCCTTGAGGTCTACAGTGAGAAAGGAAATATTCTTCAATAAAACCAAAAAGAAACTATCTGTGAAACTGCTTTTTAATGTGTGAATTCATCTCAGAGGGTTACACATTTCTTTTCATGGAGCAGTTTGGTATCAGTGATTTTGAGGAATCTGAAAAAGAATATTTTGGATTTCATTGAAGCCTATGATGACAATGAAAATACCTTCAGAAAAAAACTAGAAGGAAACTTTCTGGCAAACTTCTTTATGATGTGTCTATTCATCTCACAGAGTAACACCTTTCATTTCATGGAGTCATTTGCAAACACATTTTTCATGGAATCTAGAAAGGGATATTTGGAAGCTAGTTGAGGCCTGTCATGGAAAGGAAGTATCCTCTTATAAAAGGTAAATAGAATCTTTGTGAGAATCTGCTTTATGATATGTCAATTCATCTCACAAAGTTACACTGTTCTTTTCATTGAGCAGTTTGCTAACACTCCTTTCTTGGAATCTACAAGGGTATACTTTAGAGTGCATTGAAGCTTATATTTACAAAATAAATATCCTCAAATAAAAACTAGAAAGAA
The DNA here is from genome assembly GCF_002776525.5 of Piliocolobus tephrosceles. Lineage (NCBI taxonomy): Eukaryota > Metazoa > Chordata > Mammalia > Primates > Cercopithecidae > Piliocolobus > Piliocolobus tephrosceles. Next base: position 9,324 of record NW_022311441.1, on the reverse strand, counting down.
ACTTTCTGAGACACAGCTTTTTGATGTGTTACTTCATCTCACAGAGTTACACGATTCTTTTTGTAAATCAGTTTTGTAGAACTACTCTTGGGGAATCTGTGAAGGAATATTCGTGAGTGCAAGGAGGAATATGATGCAAAAGAAAATATCCTCGTAAAAAAAAAAGAAGGAAGATTTCTGTGAAATTGCTTTGTGATATGTGCATTCATCTCACAGAGTTACACCATTGTTTTCATTGAAAAGTTTGCTAACAATTTTTTCGTGGAATCTGCAATGGGATATTCCAGAGAGTATTGAGGAATATGGAGATAAAGGAAACATCCTCTGATAAAAACCAGAAAGAAACTTTCTGAGAAACTAGTTTCTGATATGTGAATTCCCCTAATAGAGTTACACCTTTCTTTTCATGGAGCAGTTGCTAACAGTGTTTTTGTGGATCTGCAAAGTGATATTTGGGAGGGCATTCAGGCATATAGTGAAAAAGAAAATATCCTCAGATAAAAAGTAGAAGGAAGTTTTCTGAGAAACTGGTTTGTGATGTGTGAATTCGTCTCCCAGATTTACACTGCTCTTTTCACTGAACAGTTTGCTAACACTGTTTTCTTGAAATTTGCAATGAGATATTTTTGAGTAGTCATAGAAGGGTTATTTTGGAACACATTGAACTATATGGTGATAAATGTAATATCCTCCAACAAAAGCAAAAAAGAAGCTTTATGTGACACTTTTTTGTTATGTGAGAATTTACCTCACAGAGTTGCACATTTCTTTGCATGATGCAGTTTTGGAGCACTCTTTTTGGGGAATCTGAAAAGGGATATTTTGGATCACATTGAAGCCTATGGTGATAAAGGAAATATCCTCAGATAAAAACTAGAAAGAAGCTTTCTGAGAAACTTTTTTAAGAGTTGTGTATTCATCCCACAAAGTAACACCATTTTTTTCATGGAGTAGTTTGCTATCACTGTTTTCGTGGAATCTACAAAGGGATACTTGGGAGCAAGTACAGGCCTATGGTGAAAAAGGAAATATCCTCAGACAAAAACTACAAAGAATCTTTCACAGAAAATTCTTTGTGGTGCGTGTATTCATCTCACAGGGTAGCATGATTCTTTTCTTAGAGCAGTTTGGTAAAACTGTTTTCACAGAATCTCAATTTGGATATTTGGGAAGGCATTGAACCCTATGGTGGCAAAGGAAATATCCTCAGAATAAAAAACAAAAGGAAGCACTCTTAGAAACTGCTTTGTAATGCATGAATTCATCTCATTTGTACACCATTCTTTTCATGGAATACTTTGCTAACACTATTTTCGTGTAACCTGAAAAGGGATATTCACGGACTCACTGAGGCCTGTAGTGAAAAGGCAAACATCCTCAGACAAAAGCTAGAAAGAAGCCTACTATGAAACTGCTTTCTGACTTGTAAATTCATCTCACAGATTTGCACACTTTTTCTGCTTGGTAGCACTGTATTTGGAAAATCTGAGAAGGGATATTTTGGATAACATTGAAGCCTATGGTGACAAAGGGAATATTCTCAGATAAAAACTCGATAGATGCTTTCTGAGAAACTGATTTTTGATGTGTGTATTCCTCTCAAAGAGTAGCACAATCCTTTCCTTGGAGCAGTTTGCTAGAACACATTTTGTGGATCTGCAAAGGGATAGTTTGGAGCACATTGAGGAATATTGTGAAAAAGAAAGTATCCTCAGAAAAGACTAGAAAGAAGCTTTCTGAGAAACTGCTTTGTGATATGTGAATTCATTTCAGAGAGGTAAAATGCTGTTTTCATTGAGCAGTTTGCGAACACTGTTTTCTTTTAATCTGCAATCGGATCAGATATTTCGGAGCACATTGATGCTTATGGTGATAAAGGAAATATCCTCATATAAAAACAAGAAAGAAGTTTTCTGAGAAACCGCTTTGAGATGTCTTAATTCATCTCCCATAGTTACATGATTCTTATCATGTATCACTTTGGTGGCACTGTTTTTGGGGAATTTGCAATAGGATATTTTAGAGCTCATTGAAGCCTATGATGATGAAGGAAATATCCTCAGACCAAAACTAGAAAGAAGCTTTCTGAGAAACTGCTTTGTGATTTGTGAATTCATCTCACAATGTTACATGATTCTTTTCATGGATCTATTTGGTAGCACTGTTTTCTTGGGATCTGCAATGGGATATTTTGGAGGGCATTCAACCTTATGGTGACTGCTCAGTGAAATAAAAGAGGACACAACAAATGGAAGAACATATCATGTTCATGGATAGGAAGAGTCAATATTGTGAAAATGGCCATATTGCCCAAGGTCATTTATAGATTCAATGCCATCCCCATAAGCTAACAATGAGTTTCTTCACAGAATTGGGAAAAACTGCTTTAAAGTTCATATGGAACCAAAAAAGAGCCTGCATTGCCAAGACAGTCCTAAGTCAAAAAGCAAAGTGGGAGGCATCACACTACTTGACTTCAAACTATACTACAAGGCTACAGTAACCAAAACAGCATGGTACTGGTACCAAAACAGAGATATAGACCAATGGAACAGAATAGAGCCATCAGAATTAATACCACACATCTATAGTTATCTGATCTTTGACAAACCTGACAAAAAAAAAAAAAAAGAAATGGGGAAAAAATTCCCTATTTAATAAATGGTGCTGGGAAAACTGGCTAGCCATAAGCAGAAAGCTGAAACTGGATCTTTTCCTTACTCCTTATACAAAAATTAATTCAAAATGGATTAGAGACTTAAATGTTAGACATAATATCATAAAAACCCTAGAAGAAAACCAAGGTAATACCATTCAGGACATTGGCATGGGCAAGGACTTCATGTCTAAAACACCAAAATCAATGGCAACAAAAGCCAAAATTGACAAATTGTATCTAGAACTAGAAATACTATATGACCTAGCCTTCCCATTACTGGAGATATACCCAAAGGTTTATAAATAATGCTGCTATAAAGACACATGCACACATATGTTTATTACGGCACAATTCACAATAGCAAAGATTTGGAATCAACCCAAAGTCCATCAGAGACAGACTGTATTAAGAAAATGTGGCACACATACACCATGGAATACTATGCAGCCATAAAAAAGGATGAGTTTGTGTCATTTGTAGGGACATGGATGCAGCTGGAAACCATCATTCTCAGTAAACTATCACAAGAACAGAAAACCAAACACCACGTGTTCTCACTCATAGGTGGGAATTGGACATTGAGATCACTTGGACATGGGAAGGGGAACATCACACACCGGGGCCTATTTTGGGGAAGGGGGAGAAGTGAGGGATGACATTGGGAGTTATATTTGAGGTAAATGAGGAGTTGAAGGCTGCTGACGAGTTGATGGGTGCAGCACACCAACATGGCACAAGTATACATATGTAACAAACCTCCATGTTGTGCACATGTATGCTTGAGCTTAAAGTATAATAAAAAATTAAAATAAATCAATAAATAAAATACTACTTGTAGCACTGGACTAGGTGCGGGGGATACAGTACTGAACAAAGCAAAAAAAAAAAAAAAGAAAAAAGAAATATCCTAATATAAAAATTAGAAAGAAGCTTTCTGAGAAATTTATCTGTGATGTGTAAATTTATCTCGCAGAATTAATCTCACAGAATTACTGCACTTTTCATTGAGCAGTCTACTAACACTGTTTTTGTGGAATCTGCAATAGCATATTTAGGAGCTCATTAAAGCCTACGGTGACAAAGGACATGTCCTCAGATAAAAAAGTAAAAGAAGCCTTCTGAGAAACTTCTTTGTGATGTGTCAATTTTTCCCACAGAGTTACACTGTTCTTTTCTTTGAGTAGCTTGCTAACCCTGTTTTCCTGGAAACTGCAATGGGATATTTTGGAGTACATTGAAGCTTATGTTGACAAAGGAAATATCCTGAGAAAAAAACTAGAAAGAAGTTTCTGACAAAGTGCTTTATACTTTATGAATTCATCTCACAGACTTAAAATTTCTTTTCCTGGAGCAGTTTATTAGCACTGTTTTTGGGGGATCTGAGAAGAGATATTTTGGATCGCATTGAAGCCTAGTGTGACAATAGAAATATAATCAGATAAAAACTAGCAAGAAACTTTCTGAGAAATAGATTTGTGATGTGCATATTAATCTCACAGAGTTCCAGGACTATTTTCTGGGAGCAGTTTGCTAACACTGTGTTCATGAAATGAGCAATACGATATTTTGGATTGCATGAAGCCTATGGTGACAAAGGAAATATCCTCAGACAAAAACTAGAAAGAAGCATTCTGAGGAAGTTCTTGTGAAGTTTGAATTCATTTCACAGAATTACAGCTATCTTTTCACAGAGCAGTCTTGTAATACGGTTTTCGTGGAATCTGCAAAGGGATATTTGGGTTTGCATTGAGGACTATAGAGAAAAAAGAAATATACTCAGATAAAAAATAGAAATAAGCTTTCTGAGAAACTGCTTGGTGATGCATGAATTCGTCTTACAGCGTTACACCATTCTTTTCAATGAGCTGTGTGATAACGCTATTTTCGTGGAATCTGCAATAGGATATCTGGGAGAGCATTCAAGCTTGTGGTGACAAAGGAAATATCCTCAGACAAAAGCCAAATAGAATCTTTCTGAGAAACTGTTTTGGGGTCTGTGAATTCAAATGACCGAATTACACGTTTCTTTTCATGGAGCAGTTTCATAACACGATTTTTGTAGAATATGCAAATACATATTTTCAAACACATTGAGGCTTATAGTGAAAAAGAAATATCCTCATTCAAAAACTAGAAAGATGCTTTCTGTGAAACTGCTTTGGGATTTTTAAATTCATCTCACAGAGTTACATGATACTTTTTATGGATCAGTTTGGTAGCACTGTTTTGGGGAATCTGAGAAGGAATATTTTGGATCACATTGAAGCTTATGGTGACAAAGGCAATATCCTCAGACAAAAACCAAAAGGAAATGTTCTGAGAAACTGCTTTCTGATGTGTGAATTCATCTCACAGAGTTACACCATTCTTTGCACTGAAAAGTTTGCACCTGCCCCAGCCCTGACCCCACTCCGGTGCTGCTCCCACCACCGCAGCAATGGCCCCAGCCCATGGAGGTGGTTGGACTGACCCCCGACGGTTGAACGCACAGACTCTTCTCTGAGAGCAGGCCATGGACACCTTCAGCACCAAGAGTCTGGGTCTGCAGGCGCAGAAGAAGCTCCTGAGTAAGATGACATGTAAGACAGTGGTGACCATGCTGGTGTATGACACCAGCAGCGAGGTGCTGGATGACCTGTACCATGCCACCAGGGAGTTCTCACGCAGCTGCAAGGAGGCCCAGAAGATGCTCAAGAACCTGGTGAAGGTGGCCCTGAAGCTGGGGCTGCTGCTGCATGGGGACCGGCTGGGCAGGGAGGAGCTGGCGCTGCTGTGGCGCTTCCGCCACTGGGCACACTTCCTGGCCATGATGGCCATCAGCTTCCAGCAGGTGGACTTAACCTTCGACTGGCAAGTGCTGGCTGCCAGGCTGCTCGAGTGCCGGCGACCTGTACACCAGGCCATGGGCCCCCAGCTAACCGCCAAGTCCCACAGCCACATCAACCACGTGTTTGGCCACCTGGCTGACTGTGACTTCCTGGCCATGCTTTACAGCCCCACCAAGCCCTACCACTCCCACCTGCGCAGGATCTGTGAGGACCTGGGCAGGATGCTGGACGAGGGCAGCCTCTGAGACCCAGGGCCACCTGGCCGTGCCCCTCGTGCCTCCTGGGCTCTTCTGCTGGATGAGGTGAGGTTTGTGGATTTTTTCCACCTCTTTTCTCAAAATCGGACTCCAGCCAAACTCCCCCAAACAGGTGGGTGACCTGGCCCCTTTGAGAGGATGCTGAGCCATCTGTAGCAGCTGTTTCAGACACCTATGTCACCACTTCTCCTGGCCCCCGCCCAATGGGGAGAGGAATTTGGGGCCCTACTCTGGGGACCATCTTCAACCCATTTGTACTTCCTGGGCCACGCTGACCCCTGGGTCAATGGATGTAAAAGTCAAAAGCTACTGCTTCCCACTTGGTAACGTCACCTGGGATTTTCATCCCCACACACAAGGACTAGAGGTTCACATGGTGAACTGGGGAAAGGGGAGTGTTAGGGGGCAAATCGCGGCACCCCACGCCCCATCCATAAATTCACATCCTAACCCCCAGGACCAGAAGATGATCTGATTTGGAAATAGGATCATTACAAATGAGATTAGTTCAGAGGATATCATCTTGGAGTAGCATGGGCCACAATTCAAGGAATGGGGTCCTTATAAAGCGGGGCTTGGGGCAGGGCCTGGTGGCTCACGCCTGTAATCCCAGTACTTTGGGAGGCCAAGGTGGGCAGATCATGAGGTCAGGAGATCAAGACAATCCTGGCTAACACGGTGAAACCTCATCTCTACTAAAAATACAAAAAATTAGACAGGAAAAAAAAAGAAGAGTTTGCTAACACTTTTTCGTAGAATCTGCAATGGGATATTCTGGAGCGCATTGAGGAATATGGTGACAAATGTAATATCCTCAGATAAAAACTAGAAAGAAGCTTTCAGAGAAACAGCTTTCTGAGGATTGAATTCATTCCACAGTTTCACCACTCCTTTCATGTAGCACAATGGTAGAACTGTTTTTTGGGAATCTGAGAAGGGACACTTTGGATCCCATCGAAGCCTGCATGACAAAGGAAATATCCTGACATAAAACTAGAAAGAAGCTTTCTGAGAAACTGCTTTGTGATGTGTGTATACATCTCACAGAGCTACATGATGCTTCTCATGGAGCAGTTTGCTAACACTGTTTTCGTGGAATCTGCAATGGGATATTTGGGAGTGTATTGAAGCCTAAGATGACAAAAGAAATATCCTCAGAGAAAAAACAAAAGACAGCTTTCCGAGAAACTCCTTTGTGATGTGTGAACTCGTCTCACAGATTCACACATTTCTTTTCACGGAGCATTTTGATAACAATCTTTTCATGTAATCTCAAAAGAGATATTGGCTAGTGTATTGAGGCCTATAGTGAAAATGGAAATATCCTAATGCAAAAACTAGAAAGAAGCTTTCTGAAAAACTGTTTTGTGATTTGTGAATTCATGTCACAGTGTTACACGATTCTTTTCATGGAGCAGATTGGTAGCATGTAATATACACGAAATATGATCAGATAAAAACTAGAAAGAAGATTCCTGAGAAAATTATATGTGAAGTGTGTATTAATCTCACAGAGTAGCCCCTTTCTTTTCATGGAGAAGTTTGTTATTCGGTTTTTGTGGAATCTACAATGTGATATTTGGGATCGAGTTGAAACCTATGGTGAAAAAGGTAATATTCTCATATGAAAACTAGAAAGAAGCTTTCTAAGAAACTGCTTTGTGATGTGTGAATTTATCTCACACAGTTACACCACTCTTTTGTGGAGCAGTTTGCTAACACTGTTTTTGTGGAATCTGCAATAGAATATTTTGGAGTGCAATGAAGCCTATGGTGACAAACGAAATATCCTCAGAAAAAAACCAACGAGAAACTTTCTGTGAAACTCTTTTGTGAAGTGTGAATTCATCTCACAGAGTTACACTTATCTTATCATGGCACAGTTTGGTAGCACTGTTTTTGGGGAATCTGAGAAGGGATACTTTGAATTGCATCAAAGCCCATGGTGACAAAGAAATATCCTCAGATAAAAACTGGAAAGAAGCTTTCTGTGAATCTTCTTTGTGATGCGTGCATTCATCTCACCGAGTAACACCTTTCTTTTCATGGAGCAGTTTGCTAATACTGTTTTGAGGAATCTTCAACAGGTTTTTTGGTAGGGCATTGAAGTTTACGGTGACATAAGAAATATACTGATAGAAACCAAAAAGAAGCTTTCTGAGAAACTGCTTTGTGGTTAGTGAATTCATCTCACAGAGCTTCAGTGTTCTTTTCAGTGAGCACTTTGGTAACACCGTTTTCTTGGAATCTGAAATGAAATATTTCGGAGTGCATTGAAGTTTATGGTGACAAAGGAAATATCCTCAGATAAAAACTAGAAAGAAACTTTTATGAGAAAGTTCTTTGTGATGTGTGAATTCATTTCACAGAAGTACACCTTTCTTTTCATGGAGCAGTTTGATAACACTGTTTTTGCAAAATCTGCAAAGGGATATTTGAGAGCACATTGGGGCCTATCATGAAATGGGATATATCCTCAGATAAAAACTAGAAAGAAGCTTTCTGAGAATCTTCATTGTGATGTGTGAATTCATCTTACAGAGTTACTTCGTTTTTTTCATTGAGCAGATTGATAACACTGATTTCGTGGAATCTGTAATAGGATATTTTGGAGCATATTGAAGCCTCTGGTGACAAAGGAAATATCCTCAGATAAAAACCAAAAGAAAAACTTCTATGCAATTCCTTTGTGCTGTGTGGATTCATCTCTCAAAGTTACACCATTCTTTAAATTGAAATGTTTAGTAACACTTTTATCATGGAATCTGCAATGTGATATTTGAGAGCGCATAGAGGGATAAGGTGAAAAAGGAAATATCCAAAAATAAGAAACACACAGTTACACCACTATTTTCATGGAGCAGTTTGCTAACACTCTTTTTGTGGAATCTGCACTAGGATATTTGGGAGTACATTGAAGCCTCTAGTGATAAAGGATCTATACTCAAATAATAGCCAGAAAGAAGCTTTCTGAGAAACTGCTTTGTGATGTGTGAATTCATCTCACAGAGTTTCAGTTTTCTTTTCATTGAACAGTTCGATAACTCTGTGTTCTTGGAATCTGCAATGGGATATCTCAGAGTGCATTGAAGGTTATGGTGACATAGGAAATATGCTCATATAAAAACTAGAAAGAAGATTCCTGAGAAATCACTTTGTGAGCTGTTAATTCACATAACAGGGTTACACGATTCTTTTCATGTATCATTTTGGTAGCACTGTTTTGGGGGAATCTGAAAAGGGATATTTTGGATGGCTTTGAAGCCTATGGTGACAAAGGAAATATTCTCAGATAAAAACTGGAAACAACCTCTCTGAGAGACTTCTTTGTCATGTGTGAATTCATTTCACAGAGTTACACGTTTCTTTTCATGGAGTAGTTTGGTATCACTGTTTCATGGAATCTGTAATAGGTTAATTGGGAGTGCATTGAAGCCTATCATAACAAAGGAAATATCCTCAGATAAAAACCGAAAAGAAGCTTTCTGAGAAACTGCTTTGTGATGTGTGAATTCATCTCACAGAGTTACACTGATCTTTTCAATGAGCAGTTTGCTAACACTGTTTTCATGGAATCTGC
>NW_022311439.1:0-4146 GCF_002776525.5 Piliocolobus tephrosceles | reverse complement strand
TAAATATTAAATGTCAACCGTATAAAAAAAAATCATTATAAGGAAAAAATATTATTTGGAGGCTATATAAGAATGGACCATCGGAAAGAGTGATAAAATGGGTATGCATAAGTATACATATTAATCCTAATGATATATTTGATAACCAATTTTGACTTAAATTTTTACTACTAAAAAAAAAAACATGATAAATCAATACTATCATACATTAAACTATTTTGTTACCCTTTATATTAATTTTTAAATTAAATCATATCATATTAACTTAAAAAAATGCATATAAAAAATATATACATTCTTAAGCAGTATCAAACTTCGGCCAGCAAAAAAAAATATATATATATATATATATATACTAAAATATTTTTAAAAATTGTCTGTTTTTATGTTTAATTATAGTAATTTGTTATATATTGTCATTTTTATATTTTATACTTTAAAAATTTAATATAGTAAAAATAAATATGAAAAACGGATGTAACAAACTTAGTACATCAAAACAATCCTGAAAAATATTGCATAAATGTAATATGATGTCATTTTTTTTTTTTTAATTTATTTTTATAAAAATACATATTTTATTTAATATGAAAACAAAAAAAGAAAATTTAAATAATGTAACATTTTGAACAGGTTTAATTAACATAAATAAATACATTAGTAAACTACAATGTAAATTAATCAACATCGTTTTTACTATGTCATGTTTTTATTATTATTTTATCAAATTAGTTTAATTACTGTATCCACAATTTTTAATAGATTTTATGAACTTAAAACACTTAAAAAAAAAAATATATAACAAGGGAACTACAAACAAATTTATATACCTTATTAGATTTTCTTTTTTTTCATATATTTTTATTTTTAACACTTTATATACGTACAGTAATAAGACAACACTTTTAAATATATGTTATGATATATTTTTTAAAATTAATTTTATACAAACACGCTGAATGTTGTATATTGCCAAATAAAATTGGGAAACAACCGAAGCATTAAAAGCTACTTTTTCATGCGCCTAATATAAACGAACTATATATACATGGCACACATACAAATACAAAAAAAACATATAATACATGATAATATAAAAGGTTAAACTACACAAAAATAAAAACATTGATAATTTTTAAAATAATGAACGTATATATATAAAGTATATATTTAAAAAAAAAAGAAAAAGAAAAAGCAGATTGATAAAAAATGTAATAAAATACAAACATATGCAATTACTAACTACACTAAAGTATTAAACTAAATTGACAACACATAATTACTAATATAAAAAAAAAAAAAAATAAAAAAAAAAAAAAAAAAAATGATGATGATAATAATAATAATAATAATAATAATAATTATTATTATTGTAATTATAGTAATTATAGTAATAATAGTAATTATAGTAATAGTAATAATATAATAGTAATAATATAATAGTAATAATATAATAGTAATAATATAATTATACATAAATAAGCTATACCTACGGTTTTCTTTAACTGCAATCTTGAAGGGAGTTTTATTCTGTAAAATAAATAAATTGTTATGCATTTTTATGTATATATATATAAGTATATGTGGTTTTATCATTTTTAAATGTTAAACATATTATAATTATTTATATAAAAAACATGAATAATTCAAAAATTCACTTTAAAAAAAGAAATAAGTAATTTTTAAATAGGCAATTTTTTCTATTTATATATAAATAAATATATATCAAATTACCTATAGGATCTTTTGCACCAATATATGTTAACTTTAGTATCATATATATAGCACAAATACATAAAAAAGGAGTAGCAATTGTGAGTAAAATTGCACGTAATAAGTATTCAGCCGCCCATTTAACACTTATATGCTTTTTAACTTTATGACAAGCTCTTTTAAATAAATTTCTTCGTTTCCTTCTATTAAGCAATGTTAAAACTTGTTTTTTATTTATAGTCAAATTTTTATAAAAATTTAAATCATCTAGATTTACATGTGCATCATGAGTATTGTTTATAAAATGTTTTCTCATAGGCTTTTTAATATTTATGTGCTCTATTTCACTTTCATCTTTATTATATCGTAGTATTGGTGCATTTATTTCATACATTTCAATGTTGTCATTTGTAGTTTCTGAGTTTAATTTTGTATTAGGTCTTATAAAAGACTTTTTTGTCTTTAGATAATCATCTTCATCATAATTATGTAAATTGCAAACATCTTTAATTTTAATGTAATTTTCGTTATTTCTACTTTTTATCACGTTTTTAATAATATCGTTTAAATAATCTAAGTCAGATTCATCTATTGATGGTGCTATGTGTTGACTATTTTTTACTTTTTGATGATTATTAATTGCAAAACTCAAATTATCTGTAGAGAATAACATTGGATTATCATTTTTTTGCCATTCAGCTATTTTTTTGCATAACTTCGCTCATATTCGTGATGATTATTTTTAGTTGTTTGGACTTTTATTTTCGGATATATATTATGTTCATTGAAATCAAACTTGTGTGTCATATGATTGTCGTCATTGTACATCGATATTCCCTCAAATACTTCTGAAAATATACGATTTTTATTTATGTTTATAGTATTCCCATATGTTATTACTTCATTGTATCTTTGTAAAACACCCTGATATATTCCTGTAAATATTCTATTATCTTTTGAATCTAGTATTTTTTCTAAAATGTTTTTTTCAACTGCCTGTGTGCTATTCATCACCTGTGTAAATAATTTTACATGTCCCTGCAAAAAAAATTTTACATTGTGTTGTTATTTCAAAAAAGCATATGCATTTATTTTATACGTACATCTGTAACATGATGTACTACTTTTATTTAAGCACAAATGCATAAAAAAATAGAAACAACACAAGCAAATATAAAAAACAAAAAAAAAAAAAAAACTTCATTATAAAAGAAACTTAAATGAATTAAATATATATATAATAAAGAAGCACTATTAATTAGGTTTAATTAGTTCATACATCATCATTAGAACATTTATAGATTAAAATTATTATGGTGAAAAAAAAAATTTAATAAATAGGTGTTTTATCTTTTTTTGCATTTCACTATATGCCTCCATTTTTTTTAACTTATAGGTTCATTATAATTAAATAATTTTTTATAGCAATTTTAGTACTGTAACACAATTAGTAAAGTCGGTGTTTTTACTCTTGATATCATGTCGTCGCTTTAATAATTTTAACCTTTTATTTTTTTCGCTTAATATTATATTTATTTTAAATATAAAACTTAATCATTAAAGAAAAATAAAATACGACATCATTATCATATGTTTATAAAATTCATATATATTTTTGTAAATATAGAACAAATATTTATTTTATAAAAAATAATAAAAAGCGGGATTCATTTAACATGCTCATTTTAATATATTCCGATTTATATATTATATTATTAAACCAAAATGAATATAGTAAAAAATATATATATATATATATATATATATATATATCTAACAACGATATTTTAATATAAAAAAAAAAAAAAAAATTAGAATTTCAATTTAAAACTAGTTAAATAATAAAAAAAAAAAAATAAAAAAAAAAAAAATAAAATAAAAAAAAAAAAAAAAAAAAAAAAAATAAAAAAAAAAAAAAAAAAAAAAAAAAAAAAAAAAAAACATAAAATTGTTTTTAAATTCATGTATTTAAAACAATTTAATGCTATGAAAAAAAAAAAAATTGACTTATAATAAATAATTTTTCTTTTTAGGTATACTATATATATATCAAGTATTAGACTAAAAAAAAGAAATGTTATAGATAAATAAAACTGGCTTGTAAATATATTTTTAATAAATATAAGTTTAAAAATATATATATATATATTTATATTGTACTATATAACAAAATATTTACGCTATAATAATTTTTTTTTCTTCCTTAAAATTAATGCAAAAAATTATTTATTTCAATTGTACTATTTTTACTTTAATACTTAATTTTCATAGGTAAATATTTTTGATAAATCAATGTAATTTTAAGTTGATAAATATTATTGTCTGTTATTTTTAAATCATATGTTTAGTTTAATTAAATTTATTCAACCTTTCTCAACTATAGTAAACTAATTCGCAAAAAACATAAAACTTAAAAAAAAAAAAAAAAAAAAA
>NW_022311438.1:3491-4863 GCF_002776525.5 Piliocolobus tephrosceles | reverse complement strand
AATATGGAATGGAATGGAATATGAAATTTAATGGAATGTGGAATGGAATGGAATATGGAATTTAATGAAATATGAAATGGAATGGAATGTGACACAGAAGGGAAAGGAGAAGGGATAGGAATGAAACATGAAATGAAATGTAATGGAATATGGAATGGAATGGAATATGGAACGGAATGGAATGGAATGGAATAGAATATGGAATGGAATAGAAATGAATGGAATGGAAAGGATTGTAACGGAATATAGAATGGAATGGAATGGAATATTTAATAGAAGGGAATATGAAATGGAATGGCATACGGAGTGGAATACAATGGAATGGAATGGAATGGATATGGAATGGAATGGAATATAGAAGGGAAAGGAATATGGCATGGAATGGAATATGGAATGGAATGAATATGACATGGAATGGAATGAAATATGGCATGTAATGGAGTATGGAAGAGAACGGATTTTGGAAGAGAATAGAAGGAAGAGATGTGGAATGTAGTGGTATTGAATACGGAATGAATTGGAATAATGAATGGAATGGAATGTAAAGTAATGGAATATGGAATGTATTGGCATGGAATATGGAAAGAAATGGAATGGAATGGAATGGAATGGAATGGAAAGGAAGGCAATATGAAAAGGAATGAAACGGAATATGGAATGGAATGGAATGTGAATTGTAATGAAATATCGAATAGAGTAGAATGGAAAGGAATGGAAAGGAATGGAATGGAAAAAAGAATGGAATTTAATGGAATATGGAATAGATGGAATGGAATGGAATGGAATATGGAATTGTATGGATTGAAATATGAAATGGAATGGAATATGGAATTGAACAGAATAAAACGGAAAGGAAGCGAATGGATTGGAAAGGAATATCGGATGGAATGGAATGGAATGGAGTGGAATATGGAATGTAATGGAATATGGAATGCAATGGAATGGAATGGAAGAGAATATGGAATAGAGCAAAACGGAATATGTAATCGAATGGAATATGGAATGGAATGGAATGTATTGGAATGGAATATGGAATGGGATGGAAAGGATTGGAAGGAAAGGAATATTGACAGGAATGGAATAGAATGAAATGAATGGAATGAAATATGGAATGAAATATGCAATGGAATTGAATGGAATTGAATAGAATGGAATATGGAATGGAATGAAATGGAATGAATGGGAATTGAATGGAATATGGAATGGAATATTGAATTGAATGGAATGGAATGGAGTATGGAAAGGAATGGAATATGGAACGGAATGGAATGAAATGGAATGGAATATGGAATGGAATACAATGGAATGGAATATAGAATTGAATGCAATATGAAATGAAATGGAATAGAAAGGAATCGAATGGAATGGAATA
>NW_022311438.1:0-3481 GCF_002776525.5 Piliocolobus tephrosceles | reverse complement strand
GAATGGAATACAATGGAATGGAATATAGAATTGAATGCAATATGAAACGAAATGGAATAGAAAGGAATCGAATGGAATGGAATATGGAATATAATTAAATGGAATATGGAATGGAATCAATGGAATGGAAAAAAATAGAATGTACTGAATATGGAATGGAATGGAATATGGTACGGAATGGAATGGAAAGAAAATGATTGGAATATGGAATGGAATAATATGGAATGGAATAATATGGAATGGAATGGAATGGAATGGAAAGGTAAATGGAATGCAATGAAATGGAAAGGAATGGAATGGAATATGGAATGGAATGGAATAGAATGGAATAGAATAGAATGAATTGGAATGCAATATGAAATAGAATGGAATATGAAATTGAAATGAACGTAAACGAATGCAACGAAATATGAAATGAAATGGAGCTGAACAGAAGGGAATGTAATAGAATTGAAAGGAATATGGTGTGGAATGGAATATGGAATTGAACCGAATGGAATGGAAAATGGAATATAATGGAATATGGAGTGGAAAGGAATGGAATGCAATTTAATGGAATATGGAATGGAATGGAATGGAATGGATTGGAAAGGGATAAGGAATGGAAAGAAATGCAATGGAATAGAATAGGAATGGAATAGAAATGGGGAACAAATGGAATGGGATGTAATATGGAAGGAAATCGAATGGAATGGAATAAGGAGTGGAATGGAATGGATTGGAATAAAATATGGAGCGGAATGGAATATGGAATGGAATCAAATCTGGAACGATATGGAATGGAAGGGAATAAAATGGAAGGGAATGGAACGAAATAGAATGGAATGGAATATGGAATAGAATTGGATATGGAATGGAATGGAACATGGAATGGAATGGAGTGCAACAGAATGCAATGAAATATGGAATGGAATGGAATGGAATGTGAAATGAAATTGTATATGGAGTGGAACGGAATGGAATATGGAATGGAATGGAATATGAAATGGAATGGAAAGGAGCATGGATAGGAATGAAATATGGAATAAAATGTAATGGAATATGAAATGGAATGGAATATGGAATGGAATGGTATGGAATGCAATGGAATATGGAATGGAATAGAATGGAATGGAATGAACTCGAACGGAACATGGAATGGAATGGAACGAAATATGGAATAGAATGGAATATGGAACGAAATGACATGGAATGGAATGGAAAGAAATAAAGTGGAAAGGAAGGGAATATGGAATGGAACAGAATTGAATGGACTGGAATGGAACCGATATGGAATGGAATGGAATATGGAATGGAATGGAATATGGAATGGAATGGATTGGAACGAAACGAAACATGAAATGTAATGGAATGGAATTGAAGGGAATGGAATCGATTGGAAAGGAATATGGAATGGAATGGAATATGGAACAAATGGATTATCGAATGGAATGGAATGGAATGTGGTATAGAATGGAATGGAATGGAATGGTAATGATTTGAATATTGAATTCAATGTATTGAAATGGAATTAAATGGAGTATGGAATGGAATGAAATTGAATGGAATAGAACATGGAATGGAATGGAATATTGAATGGAATGGAATGGAAAGGAATATGGAAGGGAATGGAGTGCGAAATGGAATGGAAGGTAATATGGAATGGAAAAGAATGGAATATGGAATGGAATTGTGCACAGAATGGAATGGAAAAGAGCATAATATGGAAGGGAATGGAATGAAATATGGAATGGAATGGAATGGAATGTGAAATGCAATGAAATGGAATAGAATGGAATGGAATGGACTATGGAATGGAATGGAATGGAATGGAAAATCATATGGAATTTTATGCAAAGGAATATGGAATGGAATATCGAACGGATTGGAATATGGAATAGAGTGAAATGGAATGCAATTGAATGGAATGGAAAGGAATTTAATATGAAATGGAATGGGCGGTGTACACATGGAATGCAATGCAATGGATTACCAATTGGGATGGAAAAGAGTATGGAATCAAGTGGAATATGGAAAGGAATGAAATCTAGAAATGAATGGAATACGGAATGGAGTGGAGTAGAATATGGAATGGAAAGGAATATGGAATGGAATATAAGTGAACGGAACAGAACTTAATGGAATGGAATGCTATATGAAGTGCAATGGAAGGGACGTGAATGGAATGGAATGCAAAGGAATGGAACAGTATGGAATATAATGGAATGGAAGGGAATAAAATGGAATGGAATGGAATGGAATGGAATGGAATATGGAGTGGAATGGAATGGAATATGGAGTGGAATGGAATGGAACGGAAGGGAATGAAATATGAAATGGAATGGAATGGAACGGAAGGAAATGGAATGGAATGGAAAAGAATATGCAATGAAATGGAATATGGAATGGAATGGATGGTAAATAGAAACGAATGGAAAGGGATATGAAACGGATGTATTATGGAATGCAAAGGAAGGGAATGGAAAGGAATGGAATGGAATATGGAAAGGAATGGAATGAAATATGGAATGGAATGGAATGGAATGGAATGGAATGGAATGGAATGGAATGAAAGCTGGAATGGAAAGAAAAATAATGAAAGAGCACGAAACGGAAAGAAAGGGAATGGAATGGAATGGAAAGGAATATGTGAGGGAATGGAATATGGAATGGAATGATATTTGGAATTTAATGGAATGGAGTGGAATGGAATGGAATATGGTATGGAGTGGAAAGGTACATGGAATGGATTGGAATTTGGAATGAAATGAAATATGTAATGGAATGGAACTGAATGGAATGGAATGCAAAGGAATATGGAAAGGAATGAAATATGGAATGGAATGGAATATGGAACGTAATGGAATGGAATATGGAATGGAATGGTATGGAATATGGAATGGAATGTAGTATGCAATGAAATGGAATATGGATCAAAATGAAACAGAAGGAATGGAAAGCAATGGAATTAATCGGAATGGAATGTGGAATGGAATGGAATATGGAACGGAACGGAATAGGAAATGGAATGGAATGTGGAATGGAATGGAATACGGAATGGAATAGAATATGGAATGGAATATAGAATGGAATTAAATATGGAATATAGTGGAAGAGAAGGGAACGGAAAGTTAGAGAATGGAATGGAATATGACATAGAAAGGAAGGGAAGGAAATGGAAGGGAATGCAATGGAATCTGGAACGGAATGGAATATGGAAAGGAATGGAATGCAATGAAATATGGAATGGAATGGAATGGAATGTCTAATGGAATATGGAATTGAGTGGAATAGAATGGAATGGAATGGAGTATGGAAAGGAATGGAATATGGAACGGAATGGAATGTAATGAAATGGAATATGGAATGGAATAAAATGGAATGGAATATAGAATTGAATGCAATATGAAACGAAATGGAATAGAATGGAAAGGAATGGAATGGAATATGGAAGGGAAGAGATGGTATTATGAAATGCAATGGAATATGGATTGGGATGGAA
>NW_022311437.1:0-2587 GCF_002776525.5 Piliocolobus tephrosceles | reverse complement strand
CTTATTGTTCAGTTCCCACCTATGAGTGAGAACATGCGGTGTTTGGTTTTCTCTTCTTGTGATAGTTTGCTAAGAATGATGGTTTCCAGCTGCATCCATGTCCCTACAAAGGACGCAAACTCATCCTTTTTGATGGCTGCATAGTATTCCATGGTGTATATGTGCCACATTTTCTTAATCCAGTCTGTCACTGATGGACATTTGGGTTGATTCCAAGTCTTTGCTATTGTGAATAGTGCCGCAATAAACATACGCGTGCATGTGTCTTTGTAGTAGCATAATTTATAATCCTTTGGGTATATACCCAGTAGTGGGATGGCTGGGTCATATGGTACATCTAGTTCTAGATCCTTGAGGAATTGCCATACTGTTTTCCATAATGGTTGAACTAGTTTACAATCCCACCAACAGTGTAAAAGTGTTCCTATTTCTCCACATCCTCTCCAACACCTGTTGTTTCCTGATTTTTTAATGATTGCCATTCTAACTGGTGTGAGATGGTATCTCATTGTGGTTTTGATTTGCATTTCTCTGATGGCCAGTGATGATGAGCATTTTTTCATGTGTCTGTTGGCTGTATGAATGTCTTCTTTTGAGAAATGTCTGTTCATATCCTTTCCCCACTTTTGGATGGGGTTGTTTGTTTTTTTCTTGTATATTTGTTTGAGTTCTTTGTAGATTCTGGAAATGAGCCCTTTGTCAGATGAGTAGATTGCAAAAATTTTCTCCCATTCTGTAGGTTGCCTGTTCACTCTGATGGTAGTTTCTTTTGCTGTGCAGAAGCTCTTTAGTTTAATGAGATCCCATTTGTCAATTTTGGCTTTTGCTGCCGTTGCTTTTGGTGTTTTAGACATGAAGTCCTTGCCCGTGCCTATGTCCTGAATGGTACTACCTAGATTTTCTTCTAGGGTTTTTATGGTATTAGGTCTAACATTTAAGTCTCTAATCCATCTTGAATTAATCTTCGTATAAGGAGTAAGGAAAGGATCCAGTTTCAGCTTTCTACTTATGGCTAGCCAATTTTCCCAGCACCATTTATTAAATAGGGAATCCTTTCCCCATTTCTTGTTTTTCTCAGGTTTGTCAAATATCAGATGGTTGTAGATGTGTGGCATTATTTCTGAAGGCTCCGTTCTGTTCCATTGGTCTATATCTCTGTTTTGGTACCAGTTTGAAGTCAGGTAGCGTGACGCCTCCGGCTTTGTCCTTTTGACTTAGGATTGTCTTGGCAATGCGGGCTCTTTTTTGGTTCCATATGAACTTTAAAGCAGTTTTTTCCAATTCGGTGAAGAAACTCATTGGTAGCTTGATGGGGATGGCATTGAATCTATAAATAACCTTGGGCAGTATGGCCATTTTCACGATATTGATTTTTCCCATCCATGAGCATGGTATGTTCTTCCATTTGTTTGTGGCCTCTTTTATTTCACTGAGCAGTGGTTTGTAGCTCTCCTTGAAGAGGTCCTTTACATCCCTTGTAAGTTGGATTCCTAGATATTTTATTCTCTTTGAAGCAATTGTGAATGGAAGTTCATTCCTGATTTGGCTCTCTGCTTGTCTGTTACTGCTGTATAAGAATACTTGTGATTTTTGCACATTAATTTTGTATCCTGAGACTTTGCTGAAGTTGCTTATCAGCTTAAGAAGATTTTGGGCTGAGACGATGGGGTTTTCTAAATACACAATCATGTCATCTGCAAACAGGGACAGTTTGACTTCTTCTTTACCTAACTGAATACCCTTGATTTCTTTCTCTTGCCTGATTGCCCTAGCCAGAACTTCCAGCACTATGTTGAATAGGAGTGGTGAGAGAGGGCATCCCTGTCTTGTGCCAGTTTTCAAAGGGAACTTTTCCAGTTTTTGCCCATTCAGTATGATATTAGCTGTGGGTTTGTCATAAATAGCTCTTATTATTTTGAGGTACGTTCCATCAATACCGAATTTATTGAGCGTTTTTAGCATGAAGGGCTGTTGAATTTTGTCAAAAGCCTTTTCTGCATCTATTGAGATAATCATGTGGTTCTTGTCTTTGGTTCTGTTGATATGCTGGATTACGTTGATTGATTTGCGAATGTTGAACCAGCCTTGCATCCCAGGGATGAAGCCCACTTGATCATGGTGGATAAGCTTTTTGATGTGCTGCTGAATCCGGTTTGCCAGTATTTTATTGAGGAGTTTTGCATCGATGTTCATCAGGGAGATTGGTCTAAAATTCTCTTTTTTTGTTGTGTCTCTGCCAGGCTTTGGTATCAGGATGATGCTGGCCTCATAAAATGAGTTAGGGAGGATTCCCTCTTTTTCTATTGATTGGAATAGTTTCAGAAGGAATGGTACCAGCTCCTCCTTGTATCTCTGGTAGAATTCAGCTGTGAATCCATTTGGTCCTGGGCTTTTTTTGGTGGGTAGGCTATTAATTGTTGCCTCAATTTCAGAGGCTGCTATTGGTCTATTCAGGGATTCAACTTCTTCCTGGTTTAGTCTTGGAAGAGTGTACGTGTCCAGGAAATTATCAATTTCTTCTAGATTTTCTAGTTGATTTGCGTAGAGGTGTTTATAGTATTCTCTGATGGTAGTTTGTATTTCTGTG
>NW_022311433.1:467-1280 GCF_002776525.5 Piliocolobus tephrosceles | reverse complement strand
CAGCATTTATTATTATATTTGCTCACTAGGTCAAAAGAGATGGATGGAATTCTATCAACAGGAGCTACTGCTAAATGAGTGTTGACAAATTTGAAAGTTTTATTCAAAGAGACAAACAGGAAAATTATAATCCTAGAGTAAGTGAAAATTATATGAAAGACTTTTCAAAATAAACTGTATTTTATGTGGCTATGAATAAAAAATGACTTGCAAAGTGAAACTTAGGACTAGAAAGGAGAGTGAAAGGAACTTCAGACAAGTGAATTAATAATAAGTAAAGACACCGAGAAGCGCCGCTCATGGTATATTACAGGTAACCACACAGAAATGGGTAGCATCGCTTTCAATACTCAAATGGCTAAAATTCAATGGGCTAAGCATGCATTCTGAGGGTTTTTGAGAAAAAAACAGCATAATAAACCTAAAGAAGATAAAGGGAAAGTTATAAATACAAAATATAAATTAATGAAACAAATGAAAAAAACTAATATTTAAAAAAATGTTTTTCATAAAGTCTAATATACTTTATAATAACCTGGCAACACTGAACAAATGAGAACATGCTTAAAATAACTATTGCAGGAATGAAAGGTTAATGTCAAAACAGATGTTTCAGAGATTCTAATAATGTTGTAAAAAATAGATTTGCGTATTATATTCCCTCTTTGCTGTGTACTTGGGGATTTTCCTGTTGCAGTTCACTAAATCATGTGTCATCAATTGTGACTGCGTCATCAACTTTTATGCTGGTAAATTATTACCATCAGCATAGAAATATGCTGTTAAGTGTGTCCTTGCTTTTCTTCTAATGCC
>NW_022311433.1:0-457 GCF_002776525.5 Piliocolobus tephrosceles | reverse complement strand
TTTTTCCAGGACTCTGTCCAACAGAAAGGGGAAGCCTTCTGATAGAGCACACCTGACCCATGAAAAGAAAAGGGAAAGAAAGGAGGCCAAAGGTCACACTCCCCTCATTCCACCATCCTACCTAAAATCATCCTGATTTCATGGGCCCCGAGACCGGGGAAGGTTCTGTATACCTCGAGGCCTTGGCGTCTGGCCTAAATTCTATTCTCTTTCTCATTATCTGAAAAATTTTAAGAAAATCCCTAGAGCCAGGATCTTTATTCCTATTAAGCAAAAAGTCCCGAAGAAACACCCAAATTCTGTCCTTCTTAGTTTCTGAAACAAGTCTACCTTCATCAGCATGAAATTTTGCACGAAATGTGTTAACTGCAAGTCCACCACGCAATGCTCAACTGGAATTGGAAGCAACATCTCAGATGATGAAAAATAGATGCAAGAATCCCTAAGACCAATGGTT
>NW_022311432.1:0-3979 GCF_002776525.5 Piliocolobus tephrosceles | reverse complement strand
AATCACCCACCATATTTGTAAATTCAGTTCATTCTTTGTCTCTAGTCAAATCCCACCTTCCTAAAGCCTCTCCGGGTATCCCCATAAGAAAGTAATCTTTTGTCCACTCAAAGAACCTTCTGCTCCTAGCTTGCCATTCACCACTTTCTATATTTAATTATGTTATTTGTACATATACCTTAGCAGCCCTGTTAGACTACTAGTATCCTAGGGGCAGAGATTATGCACTGGACGTCTTTGTAGCCCAGTATATGCGCACAGTAGACACTCAAATTTAGCAGTGTTTACTGATCAAGCAAATGCAAGAAACAAGCAGAAACAAGGAATCTAGATTGAGAAGGAGGATGGTTGCAAGGGTGTCTCTATCCCTCCTTGAAGCCATCAGCAGTACACCTGGTGTTAGGAGTTACTTACCCATGAAAGGGTCAACATGTCTCTTCTTAACCTTGGTCTCAGAGATTGCTGCATAGTAGGCACAGGTCATCTTAATGAGCCAGGCAGCCCGCATCACAGGCACTGTGTATTTGGCTAAGTACCCAAACACTTCTTCCTTCTTACTGAAAATGGGGACCTGGATGGACATTGCAAATACTGAGGTCTCCATTATCCCCATGAGCTGACACCCAGGTAGCTTAATATGGGAATAGGAGGGTACTTGGTACCCCATGCTCCCTCCTTGGCCTGAAGGACAGGAAACAGTACCTTACCTTTTTGGCTAGTTGCGTGAGTGGCTTGGTGCCAGCCAAGTCAGTGAACCAAGTATTAATGGCACTCTGGGATCGTGCAGTCACCAGCCAGAAGTTGTCCTTCTGGTTCACTTGGGGCTTCCTGCGACCAGTGTCAGGGAGGGTATTACAACGTAACTTCTCTGCAATAATGCTGCTGAAGTTGGAACTGATCTGAGGGAAGAAAACTGTACCTTAGGGAGGGAAGAAGGGGCAGACAGGTGGCCTGCCTTTTGCTGGGCAAATGCCAATGAGATAGCATTAGGTCATGAAGGCAAACTCAGCCACTGAGGTTGTCCCTATAAGTCTTCCCTACCCAGGGCCTTTGCTCCTTCTCAGATTCTTCCAGCCTTTTCCTTCAGCCTGGCAGAGTTGTCTCACCTTGGCAGGATTGAAGCTGACGTTCTTGGCACTGCCATGTTCATCCCCAGAGACAGCAGGCTGGTTATTGAAACCTTGTTTTACATTCAAGGCCGTCAGTTCATCCTGAGGCAGGAAAGCGGCGTTTAGTTGTTTTTTCCTTAGGGGGAGGGGGAGGGGGTGGGAGAGTAGGGCAGGAGAAGCGAAAGAACAAGGTGAAAGGGCAGGAGAAGGGTTCCGTGTAGAACAGATCGTTACTTAAAGCTAGGCCCTTACATTCACTTGGACCCCACCCTCACCCCCATGGTCACTAGGATTCCCAGTCACCCAGGGCGCCCTCAAACATCACTCTTCTCTTGCGAACATCCGAGCAGCCATACCCCACCAAGCTGTCTCAGACAACTTTCTGAGATGTGTGTGGAGGAGGGCGCTTCTGGTGCGGCCCCTACACCACCCCCTATTCATACCTTGGAACCCCCCACCGCGCCCCGTCCTGCCCTCCCACGCCAACCCACTTTACTCTTCCCCCTTTCGGGACTTTCGCTCTCACCCAACCGCCCCGCCCCCCATTCCCAGCCGTCAATGCCTCCTCCTAGGCTGACCGCGTGCCCCCAGCCCCTCCAGAGCCCCGATTTTCGAACGCACCTCCTTCTGTTTGGGGTCCTGAGGGTAAACATCGGGAGGCCCCAGCCGCGGCCGCTTCAGGGGCCGGTGTTCGTAGCTCAAGATCCCGAAGGCCGCCATCTTGCCCAGCCCGTAGCGCCGGAGGCGCCAGCAGGGCCAGGCTGACTGGGGGAACGGGAAGGGGAGAGGGAGCCGAAAAGGGGGGCGGTGGTTGAGAGGACGGCGGCCGAGAGACAACAAGGGGGCACGTTAGAAACTCTCGACCATTGCCGGAAACTACCGAGGGAAGCCGAGGGACGCCGGGAACCATCGGACAATACCGACCGCAGAGGAGGTGGGGCCTGGCCCGGTGGGGGCGGAGCTCTGTGCCCCGGGAGTTTTTCGGCGGCGGCGGTGGTAAGTTGATTTCACTCAGCAAAAATCTATGAAACGTTCCGGAGGCGCAGAGTGAGCTGGGGATGCAAACCAGGGAAGAGGGAGGCCTCTGTGGTGCTGAGTTCTGACTGGAATTCGGTTCCCACAGCCTAGCTCGGTTTTGGCCTAGAAAAGTCTTCAATAATATTTGCATTGGTTAGGAACTCCGTCTATTACAAATCAGTTCGTTTCTTAGTTCCGGCATCTGAAAAATAGGTGCGCTAACACCTCCTTCAAGGGGCTATTGTGAACATTAGAAACTACGTATGCATGAGAAAGAACCTATTAAACCCTGAAAGGCTGGCTCTAATCCCTCAAGGTCTACCATCGAGTTGTCTAACCTTTTTTTGTTTGTTTTTTCTGCCCAAGGGAACCGCAGACTGACTTTTTTGATTCACAAACCCTTAAAGGTGCTGATGAAAGCTATGGACCTTCTTCCCAGAAATAATAATAATATGCATATATTGACATGCAAAATGTTACTTTAGATTCTTAGATCCCCTGAAGCTCATCCATGTATCCCCTAAGGGTCCATGAACTCCAGGTTAAGAACCCTTGGTCTAGCGAAAGAGGCACCTACTGTGTCAGATGCTTTTCAGACACTATCTCCTTTAATCTGCTCACAGCCTCATGAGTTAGGGATTATTATTGGCTCGATTTTGCAGATGAGGAAGCTAGTTTTCAAAGTGTGAAAATTCACTTACCCAGTATTATACAGCTACTGAGTAACTGAGCTGGCACTAAGATTCTCAATTCCAGAGCCAATATCCTATTGTCGTATTGCTATTTGTTTATTTATTTTGAGGCAGGTTCTCCCTCGGTCGCCCAGGCTGGAGTGCAGTGGCGCGATCACGGCTCACTGCAGCCTCAACCTCCTGGACTCCAGCGATCCTCCTGCCTCAGTCTCTCTGTAGGCGGGACTACAGGCGTGCGCCACTGTGCTGGCCTTGTATTGCCTTTTAGAGAAAAGACAGCCATTGTGCTATAACAAAAGTAGCAAATAACAATAAACAAAAATAACACCAGTAACAAAAATAAAATGCTATTGAATCACAATGGAAAGAAAAAGTAATTCAAGGCAGGAGCGATGGCTAACGGCTGTAATTCCAGCACTTTGGGAGGCCAAGGCGGGCGGATCACTTGAGGTCAGGAGTTCAAGACCAGCCTGGCCAACGTCGTGAAACCCCATCTCTACTAAAAATACAAAAATTAGCTGGTGTGGTAGTGGGCGCCTGCAATGCCAGCTGCTCGGGAGGCTGAGGTAACATTTGAACTAACTCTGAAGGATATTTTTATTTTTGTTTATTTTGTTTTATTTCTTTATTTCTTTATTATTTTATTTATTGCTTTTATTTATTTATTGTTTCACTCTTGTTGCCCAGGCTGGAGTGCAGTGGCATGATCTTGGCTCACTGCAACCTCCGCCTCCCAGGTTCAAGTGATTCTCCTGCCTCAGCCTCCCTAGTAGCTGGGATTACAGGCTCACGCCATCATGCCTGGCTAATTTTTGTATTTTTAGTAGAGACGGGGTTTCTCCATGTTGGCAAGGCTGGTCTCGAACACGTGACCTCAAGTGATCCGCCCACCTCGGTCTCCCAAAGTGCTGGGATTACAGGCGTGAGCCACCATGCTCAGCCTGAAAGATATTTTATTTATTTATTTGTTTATTTATTTATTTTGAGACGGAGTTTCATTCCTGTTGACCAGACTGGAGTGCAATGGCACGATCTCAGCTTACTGCAACCTCTGCCTCCCTGGTTCAAGCGATTCTCCTGCCTCAGCCTCCTGAGTAGCTGGGATTATAGGCATGCGCTGCCATGCCTGGCTAACTTTTTTTTTTTTTTTTTTTTTTTTTT
>NW_022311431.1:0-2093 GCF_002776525.5 Piliocolobus tephrosceles | reverse complement strand
TATTTTGGAGTGCATTGAAACTCATTGTGTAAAAGTAAATACCCTCAGAAAAAAACTAGAAAGAAACATTCTGAGAAAATGTTTTGTGATTTGTGAATTCATCACACACAGTTACATGATTTTTTCATGAATGAGTGTGTTAGCCCTATTATTGGGGAAACTGAGAAGGAATATTTAGGATCACATTGAAGCCTATGGTGACAAAGGAAATATCCTCAGATAAAAACAAGAAAGAAGATTTCTGAGAAAGTTCTTTGTGTTGTGTGAATTCAGCTCAGAGAGTTACACTTTTCTTTTTATGGAACAGTTTGCTAACACTGTTTTCAAGGAATCTGCAATGGGATATTTGGAAGCGCACTGAGGGTTATGGTGAAAAAGGAAATATCCTCAGATAAAAAGTAGAAAGAAGCTTTCTGAGAAACTGCTTTGTGATGTGTGAATTCATCTCACAGAATTACACTGTTATTTTCATTGAGGAGTTTGCTAACACTATTATCTTGGAATCTGCAATGGGGTATTTTGGAGCGCATTGAAGCTTATCGTGACAAGGGAAATATCCTTATATAAAAACTACAAAGAAGATTTCTGAGAAACTGCTTTGTGATGTGTTAATTCACCTCACAGAGTTACAAGATACTTTTCTTGGATCAGTTTTTTAGCACTGTTTTTGTGGAATCGGACAGGAGATATTTTGGATCGTATTGAACCCTATGGGGACTAAAGAAATATCCTCAGATAAAAACTAGGAAGACGCATTCTGAGAAACTGTTTTGTGGTTTGTGAATTCATCTCACAGAGTTACACGATTTTTTTCATATGGTAGTTTGGTAGCACTGTTTTGGGGGAATCTTAGAAGGGATATTTTGGATCTCATTGAAGCTTGTGGTGGCTAAGTAAATAACCTCAGATAAGAAATAGAAAGAAGCTTTACGAGAAAGTTCTCTATGATGTGTGAATTCACTTCACAGAGAAACGCCTTGCTTTTCATGGAGCAGTTTGCTAACACTGTTTTCTTGGAATCTGCAAAGGGATATTTTGGAGACCTATAGTGAAAAAGGATATATCCTCATAGATAAACGAGAAAGAAGCATTCTGGGAATCTGCTTAGTGACATGTGAATTCAATGCACAGAGTTACACTGTTCTTTTCATTAAGCAGTATGCTAACACTGTTTTCTTGTAATCTGCAATGGGATATTTTGGAGCGCATTGAAGTTCATGGTGAAAAAGAAAATATCTCATATAAAAACTAGAAAGAAACTTTCAGAGAAACTGCTTTGTGATGTGTTAATTCATCTCACAGAGTTACATGATTGATTTCCTCTATCAGTTTAGTAGCAGTGTTTTTGAGGAAACAGAAGGAATATTTTTGGTCGCATTGAAGACTTTGGTGACTAAGGAAAGACACTCAGGTAAAAACTAGAACGAAGCTTTCTGAGAAATTTCTTTTTGATGTGTGAATTCATCTCTCCATGTTACACATTTCTTTTCAGGGATCTGTTTGCTAACACTGTTTCCATGGAACCAGGAAAGGGATAATTGGGAGCACATTGTGGCCCAAAGTGAATGAGGCAACATCCTCAGATAAAAATTAGAAAGAACCTTTCTGAGAATCTGCTTTATGATGTGTGAATTCATCTCACAGAGGTACATCATTCTTTTCATTGAGCAGTTAGATAACACTTTTTCGTGCAATCTGCCAAAGGATATTTGGGAGTGCATTGAAATCTATGGTGAAATAGGAAATATCATCAGATGAAAACAAAAAAGAAGCTTTCTGAGAAACTCAATTGTATTGTGTCAATTCGTCTCACAGAGATACTCTGTTCTTTTCATTGAACAGTTTGCTAACACTGTTTTCTTGGAATATGCAATGGGATATTTCGGAGCACATTTAAGCTTATGGTGACAAAGTATATATCTTCAGACAAAAACCAAAAAGAAGCTTTCTGAAAAACTGCTTTGTTATTTGTGAATACATCTCAGAGCTACATGATTCTTTTCATGAAGCAGGTTGGTAGCGCTGTTTTGGGGAAATCTGAGAAGGGATATATTTAATCACAACGTAACCTATGGTGATAAATGAAATATCCT
>NW_022311430.1:1212-1569 GCF_002776525.5 Piliocolobus tephrosceles | reverse complement strand
GCGTCTGGGCTGTGGCATTTCAGCTGCATCTGCCCCACCTGCTGCTGTGTCAGGTGCTGCACGGGCTCCCAGACATGAGTGCTCATGTTCTGCTGCACAGTATGAAGCCAGTCTGGCCGCAGGGGTAGATGGGGACCATGCAGTCGGTGTAGTCCACCACGGCAACTGGCAGAACTGCCGCATCTCCTTATGAGGTGAAGGTGCAGCCACTGGCACGCTCCCTGGCAGCAGAGAATGCCGTCCTCCGCCAGGGCCACCTTCATCCACTGACAATAGGCTTCCTTGAAGAGGCTTTCGGCCGGGCGCATGTGGTCTGAGAAGTCAGTGATAACGTCGAAGGCATCCTAGTTCTGCTTC
>NW_022311430.1:0-1202 GCF_002776525.5 Piliocolobus tephrosceles | reverse complement strand
GTGTTTTGGGCCAGGGTTATGTTCTGAGATATAGGAGGGTTAACTAAGCTGGGGATGTGGATTGTTTATACCCCACCACCTCCGCCACCCTGTGCCTCAGCCTTCCAAAGTACTGGGATTATAGGCATGAGCCACTGCACCAGGCCAGTATTTGAATAAAAGACTGAATCAGCAAGAGACATCCATCCTCTGGCAGCTGGCCTGCAGTGAGGCCCCTTTCAGGAACTCGGCTGTCCCCCACCATGTAGTACCATATTTGGTGGGGGTGACCAACAGCATTTGGGAGAAGTGATGATGTGCCACTTCCAATATTAGCTTATAAAGGCAGCCACTTCCATCTTGGTCCTCTCTCTCTCTCTCTCTCTCTCTCGGAAGCCATGTGGTGGAGACGCCCATGTGGTGAGGGACCAAAGCCTCCTCCCAGTAGCCACGTAAATTATCCTGGAGGCCCATCTGCCTCGAGCTCTTACAAGTCTTAGAAGACTGCAGCCCCAGCCAACAACTTCCCTGCAACCTCGTGACAGATTCTGGGAGCTCAGCTGCTCCCAGAATCCTGACCCTCAGAAACATATGAAATAATAAATGTTTGTTGTTTTAAGTCACTAAGTTTTGGAAGTAATTACTTACAAAGCAGTAGATAACTAATCCACAGCCACAGCTTAGTTAACCCTCCTATATCTCAGAACATAACACTGGCCCAAAACACGCTGAGCCGGGTCAAGCGTTTATCACCTTCTTACAGCGATCTAGCAATGTCTTGTCCTCTCCACTGCCAAGCCTTCCAGGATCCACTCCATTTTTCTCTTTCAGCCTGAGCCACAGGCCCAGCTGAAGGTTGGGGCTTCCAGAGCTTCCCCCCACCAAGATCCCTGGGAGTTTTGCCCTTCCCCAGTCCTGACACTGTTGCTGGTTAACTTTCCTGCAGACCCTTCTACATGGGGCCCAAAAGACTCAGGGAAAAGAAACAGACACTTGTTATGGTACATCTACACCATGGAATAGTATGCAGCCTTGAAATGGAAGGAAACAATGTCCTTTGCAGCAACATGGATGCAGCTGGAGGTCATTATCCTAAGTGATTTAACATAGGAGCAGAAAACCAAATACCACATGCTCTCACATATAAGTAGGAGCTAAACATTGGCTACACATAAACATAAACATGGCAATGGTGGACACTGGGGATGGCTAAATGGGAGAAG
>NW_022311429.1:0-2550 GCF_002776525.5 Piliocolobus tephrosceles | reverse complement strand
GTTGGCCAGGTTGGTCTTGAACTCCTGACCTCAGGTAATCTGCCTGCCTTGGCCTCCCAAAGTGCTGGGATTACAGGCATGAGCCATTGTTCCTGGCCCATTATTTCTTTGCAAATTTATTCAGCCCTATTCTCTTTGTCTGCTTACAAATGTTAGATCTTTTCTCATAGTCTCACAGGTCCTGAAAATTCTGTTCTTTTTTTTTTTTTTTTTTTTTAAGTCTTTTCCTCTCTGTTGTTCAGATTGAGTAATTTTTGTTTTATCTTCAGGTTCATTGATTTTTTTCTTGTGTCATATTCATTCTGCCATTGCACCCATCCAATAAGTCTCTTTTTTTCAACTATTGTACTTTTCAATTCTATAGTTTTCATTTGGTTCCTTTTTATATCTTTTATTTCTTTAGTGAGACTTCATTTATTTCTTCATTTGCAAAATATATTTGTAATTGCTCTTTCGAATGATTTTTGTATGATGGCTACTTTAAAATTTTTGTGAGATAGTTCCAACTTTGATTCACCCTGGTATTGGCATCTGTGGATTGTCTTTTCTCATTCCATTTGAAATTTCCTGGTTCTTGGTATGACAAGTGAGTTTTGATTATATCCTAAACATTTGGATATTATGTGAGGAGACTTTAGATTCTACTTATATCTCCTCTTCTAGCAGTCACCCTGTTTAGGTTTAGTGGATAGGTCCTATTCCTGCTTCTGTGGGCTGTGGTTCTTTTGTGTCTTTGTTTGTTTGTTTGTTTTTGTTTTTGTTTGGAGACTGAGTTTCGCTCTTGTTGCCCAGGCTGGAGTGCAATGGCGTGATCTTGGTTCACTGCAACCTCTACCTCCCAGGTTCAAGCGATTCTCCTGCCTCAGCCTCCCAAGTAGCTGGGATTACAGGCATGCACCACCACGCCTGGCTAATTTTGTATTTTTAGTAGAGACAGGGTTTCTCCCTGTTGGTCAGGCTGGTCTCAAACTCCTGACCTCAGGTAATCCGTTCACCTCAGCCTCCCAAAGTGCTGGGATTACAGGCGTGAAGCAGCATGCCTGGCATGTGGGCTATGGTTCTAACGACAATAGAGTTTTCAAAGCTCCTGCAGTGCTGTTCTTGTCCGTGTCCTTCCCTTGGTCCAAGCTGGTGTAGTGCACTTCCCCGGGACTCTGGGTGTCAGCAAGAGGTACCAGCACATGGGACGAGAGCGCCTTCCTCACTTGCTCTCGGCCATCTGGTGCCAGGTTTCGTCATCCGTGCAGGTGAAAGGGAACCTGGAGGCATCAGGTTCCGCAGGGCAGCGTGCCCCTTGCCCATTGTTCTTTGGGCTGCCAAAAAGATCTCTGCCTGTCCCACTGCGGGAGGAAAGCCCCTGTCTGGGCTGCCTCTGCTCTGGGGTGAGGGGACTGTGATTACATGGTCCTGTGTCACCTTCTACCACTGGGTGAAAGAGGTATGAACAGGAAAATTAAAAATACAAAGTCAAGATGTGTTCAGAAAATGAAATTTTCTTGTCTCTCTCTCTGCTAAGAGGAATCAATTTTATATTTTAGCTTCATTTTGGTTCTTTAGTCACTTTCAGTTTTAAAATGCTGTCTCCTTCAGGAGCTTTTCTGCCAGATCTAATCACTTTCCCCCTTATTCTTGATGCTCCTGAGCGAGTCTTCTCCCACTCTTGGTTCTTCCCCTCCTTCCTCCTGGTGTATGAAAGGGCCCATTGCTCATTAGCAGAGGGCAGGGAGGGCCTGTGGGCTCCTGCAATCAGGCACGTGTCTGTGGTCCCCTTCCTTAGCCTGAGATCCCCAGATTCAGCAGCATCCAATGCTGGCTCCTCTGTGTGGGTCACTGGGTGGCCCTGGGACTCCCTCATTTCTCTTACAGGTTCCATCCTGCACAGAATTTCCCCAGCCCCAGCTCCCTCCAGCCCCTACCCCTCTTTGCTTCTGTGTGTACCTGTTGTGGGCTGGCACATGGACCATGTTCCCAGGCCTTTTCTACCTCAGCCTTTGGTGCATATGATTACGGAAGTCTTTGCCCTGCCATGGGGACCTGCACAGATACTTTCCTTGGCAACTGGTATCCTCAGCTCCGCTGCTGCTCATCTCTCTCCTGACTTTCTCCCGTGCCCTGGCAGAATATTTTGCCGAATAATTCACATCCAAGAAGCAAACCCTAGCCACTCTTCCCATAATCTTGTGTCTCCCTAAACATCATTCTGCCTCCTTCGCAAATACCTCAGATTCACTTGATTTCCTTTCCACTCTTCCTGATTATTCTTATATCTTCTCCCTCCCGTCTCTCTCTCTCCCTCCCTCCCTCAATGATTAGACATCGTCAGGTAAAGGTCAGGACTGGTAGATCAGTTGGACTCACTGCCACATTGCCTCAAAAGCTGCACCTGAGACCTCCACCAGTACTGAGTGACCATCCTGCTCCCACAGCCTCTTCACTTTTCCATTTAAAAGTGCTTTTCTTGCCACCTCCACTTCCTCCCTCTTGAGGAAAGTTAGCCCTCCTGGGTCTCTCAGGCCACTGCCCGTCACTCTGATTTCCACAAATGCCAAG
>NW_022311428.1:0-2140 GCF_002776525.5 Piliocolobus tephrosceles | reverse complement strand
GCTCTTAAAATTGAAGTTTTTCCTACATCTTTAACTAAAACTGAGTTTGAGAATATCTCCATGCAAGAGGTTAAGAGATGGTCAGAACTTCCAAAAGATACATTTTGGTTATACTTTTCACAAATGCAAGAAATCATGTGGAGGTTTGGTGACATAATTAGAAATTTCTGTAAAGATGTGGTTTCAAATAAGAAATTAATGAAGAAATTACAAGAGTCAAGATTTGACGTTGTTTTTGCA
This sequence comes from Piliocolobus tephrosceles, assembly GCF_002776525.5. Taxonomy (NCBI): domain Eukaryota; kingdom Metazoa; phylum Chordata; class Mammalia; order Primates; family Cercopithecidae; genus Piliocolobus; species Piliocolobus tephrosceles. The sequence continues at coordinate 1,900 of NW_022311428.1, read as the reverse complement.
GATGCTATTTTTCCCTGTAGTGAGCTGCTGGCTGAGCTATTTAACATACCCCTTGTGTACAGCCTCCGCTTCACTCCTGGATACGTTTTTGAAAAGCATTGTGTAGGATTTATTTTCCCTCCCTCCTACGTACCTGTTGTTATGTCAGAATTACGTGATCAAATGACTTTCATGGAGAGGGTAAAAAATATGATCTATATGCTTTCTTTTGACTTTTGTTTCCAAATGTATGACATGAAGAAGTGGGATCAGTTTTATAGTGAAGTTCTAGGTAAGTATTTTTTTTCAATCTGTAACTTATTTGTGTCTTTGAAGCAGAGCCTATATAAAGCTATAAAAACAGGGTAGTGGGGTTTTGGTAAGTGAATTTATAAAATGAAAATACAAGATGATCTATCAATCTCACAAATATTATAGAAAAGCTTAAATTACAGGGTCAGTTAAAACCCTGTGGCTATCATTCACACAGAACACCCCAGGAAATCATAAACCTACGTATTAGTGCCTCTAAGACGTTAAGCAATTACACATCTGTTTTAGTATACATTGTTTTTTATCTTAAATACAGTAAAACCCATCAAATAACATCTTACTGAATGCATAGATTTAGAATGAGTAGCTACACATTTTTCTACAACTATCTATATAACTGCCAAAATTATTTTTTCTGTAAAGCTTAGTTTTCTTATATAGAAATCAAAAGATATTCCCATGTTAACCGAAGGTTTCCTTCACAGTAAAGAGAGAGAATGTCTATATCTCCGATGCAAAAATCATTAAAGATAATTTGAAATTTGTAATGTTTCTATACTCTTTCATTAAAGAATTGGAAACCATTCATTTAAAGTCCAATCACCTTATTGGAATGTGAAGGTTGTTGTATCTACATAGTTGTTTTTCAAACTATGTTTCTTTATTAAAAAATATAAGACAGATTAAGGTTGAGTACAAATCTATATTTCAATAATTTCTCAAAAATTTCTAGCTATAATTTACAAATATATTTACTTAAAGATAATATCATTAAGATCTTAGCTTGAATCTAAAAGAGCACAAAGTTTTCAGTCATACTCTCCATATAGTCCACAGTTCACTTGAAGAACCAAAGAAAAAAGAATTAACTTAATGAGTTGTATAAACTAGACTATTTCTTAGATAATTATTTTTATGTGTACAGTAGAATTAATTGACTATGGAGCTCAAAGAGTTGTTGAAATGTCCATATGATACTATTGAAGCTTTAAAAAGAAAAGAAATTGATATTTAATTCTCTGTGGCTTCTTTTAATAATTATTTATGATTGTGAGTATACTGATGTGACATTAGAGATGTAGCTTAACCTCGTAATTCTCCTACTACTTTGCCTTTCTTATAAATATTCATGGACAAAATAAATAATACATAAAATTAAATTGTGTCTATAAATGAACATATGTATATATTTTTCAAAGCACAGACACTTTGCCTATATTTTTGCCTTGATTATTCTAACCCCTTTCAGAAAATTACTTAATGTTATTATCTTGTGTCATCCACCCTTTTTTTTTTTTATTCTTGTCAGGAAGACCCACTACATTAACTGAGACAATGGGGAAAGCTGACATATGGCTTATTCGAAACTCCTGGAATTTTCAGTTTCCACATCCGCTGTTACCAAATGTTGATTTTGTTGGAGGACTCCACTGCAAACCTGCCAAACCCCTACCTAAGGTAAACATACTGTCATTGGTTTTATTTTGTTGGCTTTGAATTTTCAGTAGAAATGATTCTACAATCTTCATTCAGTGTGTTTGACTTACACTGAAAGAAAGATGGGAAGTGGGTGGGGTAAAGCAGATACCAATTAGAATTCATGTACATAGTGATACTATCACATGTATGTGAGTTTTATGAGTACTAC
>NW_022311427.1:913-3595 GCF_002776525.5 Piliocolobus tephrosceles | reverse complement strand
TAGGTCATCACTTTTCCTATTTTCATCATTTTTTAACCTCGAGTTCTCATATCCATACAAACATACTCAATGGGTTTTAATTCAACTGGCTGCTAATTTCACATTCCAGGATGTAGAACAGCGAGTGATAGCTACATCCATACAACAGCCAATATGCAACAGCCACTTTTCAACCACGTCAGGCGCTCTTCTGGGCACTGAGTAAGATGGGAAACCTGGTGAGAATGCCCAGCACAAAGACAGAGCAAGTGGCAGAAGAGCGGGAACAGCGGCATTTAAGATCTGGGCCTGGAGGAGGATTTCAACATGTCCTGGGAGAGGGGGAGGTGGAGAGGGGCTTTGTGCTTGGATGCCCCAGGAAAGGCGAGAGGCATGACTCTGGGATGTGAAGGGGAAAGAGGAGTGTGTTATTAGATATGCTGGAGGGAGAAGCAGATACTGCCTGGTTGGCCCCACTAAGGAACTTGAACCCTGTTCTGAGAGTCCTAAAGAGCTTCACATAGAGAGATGGGATTAGATCTGCATTTCTCCAAGAGCGCTCTGCTCTTGGCGAAAGAATGACCTGGAGGGGCAGCTGGGGGTCTGCAGTGTCCAGAGCACAGAGTAGTAACCCACATGCTGCCAACTCTGTGGATGTTCTGCTCCTGACAATGGATTTTAGGCAGCAAGAGTGGAATTATTCTTTTGTCAGAAAACTCCACAGTCCTGTGTTAAAAGAAAAGGACTACTTTTCCTTAGCAGTTTCAGCAGAAGGATCACCCCTTAGGACATAAGATCAAACCCTCACTCCACTGTAAAATGCTCAACTGGAGCAACAGAAGTAGCCACAGGCCCCCAATCCCTGTGTCTATTGTTTGCTGCTCCGGGAGTGAGTGTCTGACAGGTGGAGGCTGGGAATGGAGGTTCTCAGTGGCAGGTACATTTAGCATAGTGGCTCCCTCAGTCTGTTCCTCGTGTCCCTTTGTAATCCAGGGACTGTCCATCGTAGCTTCACGCTGGCCTGCTAGGTCCCAGCTGCCAGCAGGCTTCTCAACATCTTCATTAAAGCCCTGGCAGGATCGATTTCATTTCAATTAACTTGTGCTCCCTGAGGTCCTTAATGGCCTACATTCAGTTTGAGGATGATTCCTGAGGGTGGCCGCCCCCTTTCTGGACAGAGGCGTCTTTTAGGTACAGATTCTATAAATCCTGTTGCTACTTCTCACCAGGTGCCACCTTTTCCATCTGCACTTCGGATTCCTTTTAAAGGACAGCACAGTCAAAAGACTGATCTTAGTGAATGAGGAGTGGGAAGCGTGGAGAGGGGCACAGCAGAAAGCAATGTTGGGGAAACAGGCTGGAAAGGCTGCTCTATAACCGGCTTCTCAGAGGTGTGTGCCGGCTGCGTCCTGCTGCCCCTCCTGAGAAATCGTGTGGGTCTTTGTCTTTCTAACCAACAGCACGGAGCTACGCCAGTGTGGAATTCACCTGCCACGCTGGGACATTTCATTTTCATGAGTCATCAGGTTTTCATGTCTACGCTTGCCATTTGAAAGAACACCAACAGTGAGGCGGCAGGCACATTTATTATCACTCATAAATTATGAAGAAAAACTTGGGCGGTCATTAGTTGTCAAGGCCTACCTTGAAGGCACAAATATTTTCAGCAGATCCAGTGGGAAAGGGAAGGCGTTTCAGCCCAAGGTAATCAAGTTACTGCATTGTGGAACCTCTGGGCTGAAAGGAAACTTGGTAATCATTTTTCTCTTCTCTCCTAGAAGTCCCTCTTCAATATTCTTAGAGTGTTTAAGTGACTGATATCCTCACTCACTTACAAGGTTTTGAAAAACAACTTGCCAGAAAATGTGCAATAATTTTTAAATAAAATTATATTCAAAACAAACAAAAAAAACCCACCAACAAATTAGACAAGTGCCAAAGTAATGGTTTACAGAGGAGGCAGAGTTTGGGCCATTGTCCATTTGAGCTTTCCTGGCAGTCAGGCAGAGGTGGGGCACAGCTTCTGTTAGAGATAAAGGGGCTAGTCCTTCAAAGGGAAGGTTCCCTCCTACTGAGTCCACCAAGGACGCCTATGATCCCTGCACGCTTCACAGGGAAAGTAGCGGCCACCTGCTTGCTATCTGCCCTCCACAGCATTTCCATATCAAATGCTGGAATAGACCCATGTCGGGGTAAAAACCACTCTCGCCGAGTTGACAAGAATTACATGTCAAGTTCTAGACAGAAATAGAATTAAACATTAATCTGGCTATACTTGCACCCATTTCCTTGTAGCTGATTGCTACCGAAAGCCATGCAGACCTTTGGATTCCTTTTAAAGGACAGCACAGTCAAAAGACTGACCACTTGCATCCATGTTATTCCTATAGATGGAATTTCTGATGCTGGAATCATAAAGTTTCTGTTTAACAATTGCTTAATATGTTTTTCAGATCCTGAATTCCAGTGGAATGGCTGATAGCAATCAGCATGAAGAACCCCCCCCCCAAAGAGGAGCCCCCCCAACTTGAAGACCCCTGCAGAGAAGCCCAGTCAGGATGAGAATGAGGTTTCTTCGGCTCCTTGTCTCATGACTCCACCCTATGCTCTTTGACCAGTCAAGGATCCCCACACCTCGGCCCACTATTCATCCAAACCCGTGAAAATCCCTACTTCCAAACTCCTTGAGGAGATGGAGTTGAG
>NW_022311427.1:0-903 GCF_002776525.5 Piliocolobus tephrosceles | reverse complement strand
TTGCTTTCTTGGTAGTGCACTTAGATGCACAAGTCTTAAATCCAATTTATCTATTTCTCTTTTGTTGCCTTGCTTTACGTGTCATATCCAAGAAATAACTGCCAAATCTAATATCATGACACTTTCCGCTATGTTTTGTTCTCAGAGTTATAGAGTTTTCTCTCTTCTGTTTAGACCTTCAATCCATTTTGAGTTAATTTTTGTATATGGTATAAAGCCGGGGTCCAATTTTGTTGATTTTGGGTGGATATTCAATTTTCCCTGCACTGTTTGTTAAGAACGTGGTCCTCTTCTCATTGAAAGAAACCCTTGTGGAAAATCATTTGACCCTCCATGTGAGGGCTAATTCTGGGCTCCCTATGTATTTCGCAGGCTGTAAGTCTGTCTTTACACTGTTTTGGTTACTGTAGTTTTATAGTAAGTTTTGAAATCAGGGGTATTAGACCTCCAACTTTGTTCTTCTTTTTCAAGATTGTTTTGACTGCTTGGCTGTTCATTCATTTTTTAACCAAATAGAGCATGCTTTATACACTAACTGCTTCCTCTCACTTGGCAGTGTGTCATGGACTCTCCCATTAATGAGTGGCTACAGAGATCCCTTTTCTATCCACACATAATTTAACTGAAATGGTTCACGTATAAATGCTAGTTTTTCTAAAGTACAATTTCTTGGCTTATTTTTATTTCCCTTTGTAGTCTGATTTCCTCCTTTTGCTTGTAACCACTCCCAACCATACATGGCTGCTGTAAATCTCTCCAACTCCGACGACATCAGGCACATTGGCACACGTATGAGATCACATCACCATACCTGTGGGGCTGTCCGTGCACAGGGCCTTGGTCTTCCTTTCTCTGACCACAGTGTAGTGCCCAATACCCATTGCTGTGCCTTCCTCAATCCTC
>NW_022311426.1:0-1936 GCF_002776525.5 Piliocolobus tephrosceles | reverse complement strand
TCACCCAGCAAAACCTTTACCTTCAGACATGCTTTTCTCTGGCCCAGTGCTCCAGCTCCATAGCAGAGGGCTCTACTGACAGACACAGTGGCCCCTGCCTTCTCACATGTGAGACAGCTTTGCTGTGGGACATGGGGGTTGCAACCCTGTAGCCTCATTTTATCGCCGGGCCAGGACAATGATCTACATGATGAGAAAAGGCCATCCCCTGCTTTTCCGTTGGGCTCCTGGAAGCTCCTGGGCATGGGCGAGTAGGGTGGGCCAGGGGCCCTGCTGATGCCCAGAGGGTGGACTGAGATGGATGCCAACTAGCCTTTCCACTTGAGCCCAAATGGCCAGGTTTCTGGGTGGACAGATGCAGTGTGCAGACTCTAGCAGACAGGGCGCCTCTGACTCCTGCTTTTCTTTCTTCCCAGCAGTCTCAGAAAACATATGCAGTGAGAAGTTCTGTGCAGAGGCAAATCAGGCAGGGGCCAGCATTTGGCTCAAGTACATCTGCGTGGCATGCTCCTGTGATCAGAACCTCGCCATATGACAGATCAGCGAGCAGGCACGTCCGGTAGGTAACAGGGGCTTCTGCCCCTCGGAATTGTCCCCAAGGACACGGCACCAAGATTAGTAAGGGTGCTGAGGCGAGGGCCGGCTGAGCCTCTTTGAGGACATCTGCAAAGTGTCATCCACAAGGACACCCATGTCCCCTCCATCCCTGGGAGTCCTTCCCCTTATGAGTCCAGACCGGTCCTGTTTTCTTGGAAGAGCCTCAGCCCCAGGTCCCGGAGAGGCAGGTGGATTTCCCTGGGGCCTCTCTCCAGCCTAGCAGCCAGTTCCCTGGCCAGGCCTGCAAGGTCCCTGGAAACTGCCCACAGTTAATTTCATCAGAAGAGTCTCAAAACACCCATGCACTCAGGGGTAGGCAGTGATGCCCTCGAGAGAAATGCATCTTCAGACATTCCCAGACTGAAGATGCAGAATTCCTGGTGCCGGCTGCACTGCCCGTGCCCTGGGCCCCACTTCAGATGACCTGGCCTCCCCTTTCCGAACTGCTAGTTTTCTTCGTCTTGACCACCACTCCCACACTCCAAAGACAACTTCTTATTTTTCAGGAGGCCCCTTGACAAGCTACAGTTGAAAGGGTTCTAAGCAGTGCTGCTGAGAGCTAGCATTCCAAACGAAGGTCCTCTCAATCCCGGGGCTTGATCCAGGCTGCAGAACCTACCTAAGCCCATTTCATTCTTAAGGGTGGCCTCCATCACACAGACTTCTCCCTGCAGGAGCAGCCACAAGACACCAAACTTACACTGGGAACACAATCCTGCCCCACCACCAGCCAGCCATCCCAGCTCATGGATCCATGCTCCTGGGAGAACCACAGCCCCATGTCCTGACCCACTAGCCAGGACTCAGCTCATGGCCACTTGCAGAAACAACCAAAATCACTCTACACCCCTCCCCTACGCCCACCAACAAAAGGTTTCTCACTTACATACATGAAATTGAACAACAGAAACTTGAGAATTGACTAAGTGGGCTCTTGATGAAAGAGTAGCTCTGCCATTTCCCCAGGACACCGCTGGATGGGAACTTTGATGGGGATCCCGACCTATTTATTTCAGCACCCCCGGTATCAATATCCTAAGACTAGATAAAGCAAATCAAAAAGGAACTCAATTCTTTCAGAGCATATTCTGCAAAAGTTCCAGGGGGGACCTTCTTGGTGATAACTGGAGGAAAATCAAGTGCAGGCTGAGCTGTGTCCATGCTGTGAGGGCTGAGGGCGCACTGAGCGGTTTTCCAGATACCAACAAATAACGCTCGTCCTTTCTCTCTGGTCTCTCCACCCTACATTTACTATAAAGTCATTAAAGACATTGAGCCAGGTGAGGAACTGCTGGTGCATGTGAAGGAAGGTGTCTATCCCCTGGGCACAGTGCCACAC
>NW_022311425.1:11511-12220 GCF_002776525.5 Piliocolobus tephrosceles | reverse complement strand
GTTTTCAAAGGGAATGCTTCCAGTTTTTGCCCATTCAGTATGATATTGGCTGTGGGTTTGTCATAAATAGCTCTTATTATTTTGAGATTCATTCCATCAATACCAAATTTATTGAGAGTTTTTAGCGTGAAGGCTGTTGAATTTTGTCAAAGGCCTTTTCTGCATCTGTTGAGATAATCATGTGGTTTTTGTCTTTGGTTCTATTTATGTGCTGGATTACGTTTATTGATTTGCGTATGTTGAACCAGCCTTGCATCCCAGGGATGAAGCCCACTTGATCATGGTGGATAAACTTTTTGATGTGCTACTGGTTTCGGTTTGCCAGTATTGGCAGTGAGGATTTTGGCATCAATGTTCATCAGGGATATTGGTTTAAAATTCTCTTTTTTTGTTGTTGTGTCTCTGCCAGGCTTTGGTATCAGGATGATGCTGACCTCATAAAATGAGTTAGGGAGGATTCCCTCTTTTTCTATTGATTGGAATAGTTTCAGAAGGAATGGTACCAGCTCCTCCTTGTACCTCTAGTGGAATTCAGCTGTGAATCCGTCTGGTCCTGGACTTGTTTTGGTTGGTAGGCTACTAATTATTGCCTCAATTTCAGAACCTGCTATTGGTCTGTTCAGGGATTCAACTTCTTCATGGTTTGGTCTTGGGAGAGTGTATGTGTCCAGGAATTTATCCATTTCTTCTAGATTTTCTAGTTTATTTG
>NW_022311425.1:10211-11411 GCF_002776525.5 Piliocolobus tephrosceles | reverse complement strand
TGTGTCCAGGAATTTATCCATTTCTTCTAGATTTTCTAGTTTATTTGTGTAGAGGTGTTTATAGTATTCTCTGATGGTAGCTTGTATTTCTGTGGGGTCAGTGGTGATATCCCCTTTATCATTTTTTATTGCATCTATTTAATTCTTCTCTCTTTTCTTCCTTATTAGTCTTCCTAGTGGTCTATCAGTTTTGTTGATCTTTTCAAAAAATCAGCTCCTTGATTCATTGATTTTTTTGAACGGTTTTTTGTGTCTCTATCTCCTTCAGTTCTGCTCTGATCTTAGTTATTTCTTGCCTTCTACTAGCTTTCGAATGTGTTTGCTCTTGCTTCTCTAGTTATTTTAACTATGATGTTAGGGTGTCAATTTGAGATCTTTCCAGCTTTCTCTTGTGGGCATTTAGTGCTATAAATTTCCCTCTACACACTGCTTTAAATGTGTCCCAGAGATTCTGATATGTTGTATCTTTGTTCTCATTGGTTTCAAAGAACATCTTTATTTCTGCCTTCATTTTGTTATGTACCCAGTAGTCATTCAGGAGCAGGTTGTTCAGTTTCCGTGTCGTCGAGCGGTTTTGATTTTCTCAGTCCTGAGTTCTAGTTTGATTGCACTGTGGTCTGAGAGATAGTTTGTTATAAGTTCTGTTCTTTTACATTTGCTGAGGAGTGCTTTACTTCCAACCATGTGGTCAATTTTGGAATAAGTGTGATGTGATGCTGAGAAGAGTGTATATTCTGCTGATTTGGGGTGGAGAGTTCTGTAGATGTCTGTTAGGTCCACTTGATGCAGAGTTGAGTTCAATTCCTGGATATCCTTGTTAACTTTCTGTCTCGTTGATCTGTCTAATGTTGACAGTGGAGTGTTAAAGTCTCCCATTATTATTGTATGGGAGTCTAAGTCTCTTTGTAAGTCTCTAAGGACTTGCTTTATGAATCTGGGTGCTCCTGTATTGAGTGCATTTATATTTAGGATAGTTAGCTCTTCTTGTTGAATTGATCCCTTTATCATTATGTAATGGCCTTCTTTGTCTCTTCTGATCTTTGTTGGTTTAAAGTCTGTTTTATCAGAGACTAGGATTGCAACCCCTGCCTTTTTTTGTTTTCCATTTGCTTGGTAGATCTTCTTCCATCCCTTTATTTTGAGCCTATGTGTGTCTCTGTATGTGAGATGGGTCTCCTGAAGACAGCAGACTGATGGGTC
>NW_022311425.1:0-10111 GCF_002776525.5 Piliocolobus tephrosceles | reverse complement strand
CAGTGGCCGGATCTCAGCTCACTGCAAGCTCCGCCTCCCGGGTTCACGCCATTCTCCTGCCTCAGCCTCCCAAGTAGCTGGGACTACAGGCACCCGCCACCTCGCCCGGCTAGTTTTTTTTTTTTTTGTATTTTTTAGTAGAGACGGGGTTTCACTGTGTTAGCCAGGATGGTCTCGATCTCCTGACCTTGTGATCCGCCCGTCTTGGCCTCCCAAAGTGCTGGGATTACAGGCTTGAGCCACTGCGCCCGGCCAGTTGATGCAGTTTCTTCCTAGCATCGATGGTCTTTACATTTTGGCATGTTTTTGCAATGGCTGGTACCAGTTGCTCCTTTCCATGTTTAGTGCTTCCTTCAGGATCTCTTGTAGGGCAGGTCTGGTGGTGACAAAATCTCTAAGCATTTGCTTGTCTATAAAGAATTTTATTTTTCCTTCACTTATGAAACTTAGTTTGGCTAGGTATGAAATTCTGGGTTGAAAATTCTTTTCTTTAAGAATGTTGAATTTTGGCCCCCACTCTCTTCTGGCTTGGAGAGTTTCTGCTGAGAGATCTGCTGTTAGTCTGATAGGCTTCCCTTTGTGGGTAACCCGACCTTTCTCTCTGACTGCCCTTAACATTTTTTCCTTCATTTCAACTTTGGTGAATCTGAGAATTATGTGTCTTGGAATTGCTCTTCTCAAGGAGTATCTTTGTGGCATTCTTTGTATTTCCTGAATTTGAATGTTGGCCTTCCTTGCTAGGTTGGAGAAGTTCTCCTGGATGATATCCTGCAGAGTGTTTTCCAACTTGCTTCCATTCTCCCCATCACTTTCAGGCACACCAATCAGACGTAGATTTGGTCTTTCCGCATAATCCCATATTTCTTGGAGGCTTTGTTCATTTCTTTACTCTTTTTCCTCTAAACTTCTCATTTCATTTCATTCATTTGATCTTCAGTCACTGATACTCTTTCTTCCAGTTGATTGAGTCGGTTACTGAAGCTTGTGCATTTGTCACGTAGTTCTTGTGTTACGGTTTTCACCTCTATCAGTTCATTTATGGACTTCTCTGCATTGGTTATTCTACTTATCCATTCTTCCATTCTTTTTTCAAGGTTTTTAGTTTCTTTGCGCTAGTTACATAGTTCCTCCTTTAGCTCTGAGAAGTTTGATCAACTGAAGCCTTCTTCTCTCAGCTCGTCAAAGTCATTCTCTGTCCAGCTTTGTTCCGTTGCTGGCGATGAGCTGCATTCCTTTGGACTGGGAGATGCCCTCTGCTTTTTTGAATTTCCAGCTTTTCTTCACTGCTTTTCCCCCATCTTTGTGGTTTTGTCTGCCTTTGGTCTTTGATGATGGTGACGTACTGATGGGATTTTGGTGCGGGTGTCCTTTCTGTTTGTTTGTTTTCCTTCTAATGGTCAGGGCCCTCCGCTGCAGGTCTGGTGGAGTTTGCTTGAGGTCCACTCCAGACCCTGTTTGCCTGGGTATCAGCAGCAGAGGCTGCAAAAGATAGACTATTGCTGAACAGCATTGTTGCTGTCTAATTCTTGCTCTGGAAGCTTCGTGTCAGAGGTGTACCCAGCCATGTGAGGTGTGAGGTGTCAGTCTGCACCTCAGTTGAAAATGTGGAAATCACCTGTCTTCTGTGTCACTCACGCTGGGAGCTGGAGACTGGAGCTGTTCCTATTTGACCGTCTTGGGTGCCCCCCTCCTTTTTCTATTCGACCGTCTTGGGTGCCCCCCTCCTTTTTTTTTTTTTTTTTTTGAGATGGAGTCTTGCTCTGCAACCCAGGCTGGAGTGCAGTGGTACATTCTCAGCTCACTGCAAACTCCACCTTACAGGTTCCAGTGATTCTCCTGCCTCAACCTCCTGAATACCTGGGACTACAGGCACGCACCGCCATGACTGTCTAATTTTTACATTTTTAGTAGAGACAGGTCTCACCTTGTTGGTCAGGCTGGTCTCAAACTCCTGGTCTCAGGTGATCCACCAGCCTCAGGTGATCACCCACCTTGGACACCCAAAGTGCTGGGATTACAGTTGTGAGCCACCATGCTCAGCCACAGATCTTTTCTTTATAGATTTTTTACTTTGATTATGCTGTATTTTAACATATATAAGATTTTACTTTTTATGTAGTGAAATCTATGACTGTTCCCTTTATGTCTTATGGGTTTGATTCATAGTTAGGTCCTCCCAAAGATCATGATACTCTTAGATATTTGCCTCTGATACCGCAAAAGTTTTCATTTTTATGTTTACATTTTAGCCCCATATGAAATGTATTTTGGTGCATGACTTGAGATAGAGGGTTTACCTTTTTTTCCCCACATAAGTAGGCTGCTGTCTCAACACCACTGATTGAATACTCCAGCATCCCCCATGGATTTGGAGTGCTATTCTTATTATAGCGTTAAGTTCCAAAATATGAACCGTTCTGTTTCTGGCTCTTTTTTGTTCCATGGATCAGCTTGTTTATATCTGTACCAGAACCCCATAGTTTTATCCACTATGGTTTATAACAAAGTTATCTATGTCAAGTATTTGCTCCTTGCCATTGTTATTTTTGAAACATTTTCATAAATATTCTCATACATTTTCTCCTCCAGTTGAAGTGCGAAAACAACCTGTCAAGTTTGAAAGAAAAGCTCATTGAGATTTAAATTTTAATTGCACTGGATTTGTATATTGATTTGGAGACAATTGGCAGCTTTGAAATATAGGGTCATTGAATCAGGAACAAGAAATGGTATTACCTCATTTACTCAATACTTGAATTGTGTGTGTGTATGTGTACACACACTTGTATACATAACATATATGGGTGTATGTATACATATTCATACTTTTTTCACATGAATTCTGCATATTTCTGGATATGAAGTCTGTGTACAGATTTGTTACTCCTTTCAACTCTCTGTCCACAACTATCTATATAGGAAAGTCACCTGTGATCTTTGAGTGCCCTTTGATTATGTCACTGTGCTTAGTCCCCAGACCCCACCACCCTAGGCTCTACAAATTTGACCTGCAGTTGAGACAAGAACTCTACCAGATAGCATGGTCTGTAGTGGAGAGTGCCTGCTTGAACCAAGCAGAGCCTCTCTTGTAGGGACTTTGTTTTCCAGATGTAGAGTGTTAGCAGATGGTAGTAGAGCCAGAAGCTGAGAAAGAGAAAGCAGTAAGCAAAAGCCAAGAGGCAGTAAAATTCATTATAAGCATAAAACACGAGAGATAAAAGACAACAGAGATAATAGTGGGCAGCAGCCATAGAAAAACAAATAGAAGATACAGGAAGAAGCTGAATCATGCTGGTGGCAGAGTTTGCAGGGGCGGGAAGCAAGGAGCACCTGTTGCTGGAGGAGGATGAACTCACCATGGCCCCTGCTTGAATCATTCATATTATTAAGCTGCCAGAGCTATTTTGTCTCCATATAATATTCCAGTTCTCCATGAGGTTGGTCGGCACTACTATTTTTTCACTTCTTTGTATTTTCTTCCAATACACATTTACGATCTTTTTATTTATGTATTTATTTTTTGAGACAGAATCTTGCTCTGCTGCTCAGGCTGGAGTGCAGTGGTGCGATCTCAGCTCACTGCAACCTCCACCTCCCGGGTTCAAACGATTCTCCTGCCTCAGCCTCCCGAGTAGCTGGGATTACAGGCACGTGCCACCATGCCTGGTTAATTTTTGTATTTTTAGTAGAGACAGGGTTTCACCATGTTTCCCAGGATGGTCTCCATCTCCTGACCTCGTGAACTGCCCTCCTCAGCCTCCCAAGGTGCTGGGATTACAGGCGTGAGCCACTGTGCCCAGCCCCAATACTTACGATCTTAAGACTGAACTTCAGGAGGAAGAAGGGGAGTTAGATGCATGTCCTCAGCCCATCTCACTTGCTTCTCACTCATCTTAAAGGATAAATAGCCCTATCCTCCAATTCAAATTAAGTATAATATCTTCCCCTTGCTCCCAGCCCTGTGCACACAGACTTGTGCCTTGATAAGAATTCCTGGCCACTACTTTCGGGTTCCTCTTCCATTACCACTCCTCTTGTGTGTTTCTTCAGCAGCTCTTTCCCTCCTGATTCCTTCTCACTCTATAAACCTGCTCCAATCTTGTCTCCCTTCCCTCTCCAGGCCCCTGTGCACCCTGCATCTGAGTTAATCTTTGTATTTTGGCACCATGGTCACCGAAACTAGGAAACTAGGAATGCTCTGTGATGGCTCATTTTGTGCATTTGGATGAGGCCATGGGTGCTCAGACATTTGGTCAAACGTTATTCTGGTTGTGTCTATGAGGGTGTATCCAGATGAGATGAACATATGATTTGGTGGAGTAAAGCTGATTTCCCTCCCAAATGTGAGTGGCCCTCATCCCATTGTTAGTCGAAAGCCGTAAGAGAACAAAAAGGCTGAGGAAGAGAGAACTGCTTCTACCTGACTGCCTGTGAGCTGGGACATTGACTTTGTTTTTCCTGCCTGCTGGCTCATATGAAACGTCGGTTCTTGCTGAGTCTTCAGTATACCAGTTGCAGCCTGGTGCTACCCCATCAGTGCTCTTGGGTCTTCAGCTTGCTGACTTCAGATCTTGGAAGTTCTCAGCTTCTGTAATTATGTAAGCCAATTCCTTATTCTCTCTCTCTCTCTCCCTACCTACCTATCTATCTATCTTGTTTCTCCTACCTATCTTATCTATCTGTCCTTCGAGGACACTCCATCTAGACTCTATTTACTACATCCATCTACTACAATAGTTTCAAGTCTTGGTTGCTTCAGAGAAGGTACTGCCTAAAACACTGATCTGACCATGTCCCTTCCGTATTAAAGATCTTCCAGCAACCAGCCTAGCCAGCATGGTAAAACTCCATCTCTACAAAAAAAAAATACAAAAATTAGCCAAGTGTGGTGGTGCATGCCTGTAGTCCCAGCTACTTGGGAGGCTGAGGTAGGAGGATCACCTGAGCCTGGAGAGGTGGAGGCTGCAGTGATCTGTGATTGCGCCACCGCACTCCAGTGTGAGTAATGGAGTGAGACCCTGTCTCGAAAAAAAAAAAAACAAAAAGTTAGCAGAGCATGGTGGTGGGTGCCTGTAATCCCAGCTACTCGAGGGGCTGAGGCAGGAGAATGGCTTGATGCAGCTTGCCAGCCTCACAGGGTCAACAAAATAAAGGGCAGGCTCCTTGACTTGAGATTCAAGACCAGTATTTGTCCCCTGTCTTCTCCCTAACCTCATCCCTCTCCACAGATACAATTTTAACATTGCTCTTAGAGCCACAGGTGGATTTGTGGCTTATTTTCCTCAAACCGAGGTCACCTAACTGGTAAATTCAGTCTTGTACTCACACCTGAGTCAGCCCCTGCCTTCCTGAACTACCTCTAGAGCTTAAACACGAAGTATAAACAGAATGAAGAGGCATAAAGGGTAAAGATATGCTTTATCCCTTACCCTAGAGAGCTTCGCCTCATGATAAAATAAATGAGACAAAAGTGCGGTTTAGTTGCCAAAAAGAAGATAGGCTCCAAGTAGTGTTCTGAGCTAAACTTAATAAGCTAAACTGAAAAACAGGAAAGCTGGATTTCCTTCTGCTCTGCTTGAAAACCATTCTCCTGGGATCCTCACATCACTGTAAAAGAGAGGACACTGGAGACGTGCAGCAATGGCAAGTTCTTTTTATTTAATTTTAGGGATAGTTAGTAAGCCTCAAGAAGTCTTTCTTACTGTTCACCTTTCCTGTATTGATTGTAGAGCTAAAGTATGCGTGATCTTTCTTTAAATACTGACCAGTTAATCTGCTGCTTTCCTATGCCCTGGAAAAGAAAATAATCCAGCAATTCAATGAAAGAGTCAAATCCCCTGTTCTTTTGCCACTGAGGAGTAACTTAATGTCCTTGGAGAATTTGCCAGTAACGAATTTCGAATTTGAATAATCAGCACGTGTAATCATGTTAAATAGCTATGGCTTGAGCATTTTGATTTGCTTCTTAATTAAATAGTTTTACCGGAAACTAAACAACATTTTTCAACTTCCAATCATGTCGACAGCCTGTTTTTGACTTCTTTACTATCCAAATATGATGGTTTTCAGAAAGTTTATAAGCATCACAATTTTTAAATAAAAAGATGACGTCCAGTACAGTTTCTCATTTATTGTAACGGAAATCCAAATTACATAGCACAGCCCACTAAATAAAAGTCAGCTTCTGAAGTTCTATATTTTAATTCAGTGTAAATGACGTAAGAACCCTTTCAGAAAAGACTTGGCATGTTCGCTAGTGAGAGCAGAGTCGCCCACTGCACGTTTGCCATGGCAGTGGGGAATGTCTTGCTACCAGCGAGATGCAACACTTGCGAAGCTCTGATCTTCTGTGTCTGAGATATTCCAAACAGGCATAAAATTATAAAGAATTACATTATGATGACCATGGGCTAATTAACTACTTTTTTTTTTTTTTTTTTTTTTGGAGACTGAGTCTTGCTCTGTCGTCCTGGTTGGAGTGCAGTGGTGCGATCTCAGCTCACTACAACCTCTGCCTCCCGGGTTTAAGCGATTCTTCTGCCTCAGCCTCTGGAGTAGCTGGGATTACAGGTGGCCGCCACCACGCCTGGCTAATTTTTGTATTTTTAGTTGAGACGGGGTTGCACCATGTTGGCCAGGCTGGTCTCAAACTCCTGATCTCACGTGATCCACCCGCCTCGGCCTCCCACAGTGCTGGGATTACAGGTGTGAGTCACTGCGCCTGGCCTTAACTATGTTTAATAAGCCTTAACATCTTGCCGTATTTGCTTTAGATATTTTATTTTTAAAATAACATATTTCAGACAGAGGCATAGCCCACTGTGCACCTCTCCATGATCCTGTGACCGTCCCTTACAAGAAGAAACCTACCCTGTCTTAGTTATCTATTGTTGCATAACAAATTACCCCCAGCTGAGCAGCTGAGACTAACAAGCGTTTATTACCCCACTGAGGATCAGGTATCTGGGAGAAACTTAGCCAGTAGAAGCTGGGGGTTCTGGCTCAGGATTGCTCACAAGGTCAGGCTGTTGTCGGAAGCTGCAGTCACATCAGTGCTGGACTGGGGCTAGAGAATTCTCCTCCAAGTTCACTCACCTGTTGGCAGACATCAGATCCTTGCTGGCTGTGGACTGGAGGCTTCAATTCCTCACCCATGGGCTTTGCCTAGGGCTTCCCCCACCTGTACTGCACCCCCAGCAACAGATCAGAGGGAGAATGAGAATGAGATGCTTAGGATGGAAGCCACAAGTCTTCTAACCTAACTTGGAAGTGACATACCATCACTTCCGCTATATACTACTGATGACACAGACCAAACCTCATATGGTGTGGGACAGGACCACACCAGGTGTGATATCGGAAGGTAGGAATCACTAGGGCCATCCTGAAGGCCGGCTGCTGCATTCCCAAGAATGTTTTTGTATTTTTACCAGATAAATATTGATAACATAGAAAAGTATAGGTATTTGCCTATTTTTGCTCTGTATAAATATCATGCTGTAAGCATCATCCTACATACAAACTTATATCTTTGAAATGTTTCCAGGTTGATACATTTAGATCTGATTCATCCATTTTCTCTGCTGTATGTTTCACTGTATCAATATGCCATAATTTAGGTGTCCGGTATTTAACTGAAAGACATTTAGGCCGGGCACAGTGGCTCACGCCTGTAATCCCAGCACTTTGGGAGGCCGAAGTGGGCGATTACTTGAGGTCAGGAGTTTGAGACCAGCCTGGCCAACATAGTGAAACCCTGTGTCTACTAAAAATACAAAAATTAGCCAGGCGTGATGGTGGGCGCCTGTAATCCCAGCTACTCTAGAGGCTGAGGCAGGAGAATTGCTTGAATACCGGAGGCAGGGGTTGCAGTGAGCTGAGATTGGCCCATGGCACTCCAGCCTGGGCAACAGAGCGAGATTGCATCTCAAAAATAAATAAATAAATAAATAAATAAAAGACATTTAGATTATTTGGGTTTTCACTATTAAAAATGAGCTGATTTTTTTTGTTTTTTTGAGACAGAGTCTTGCTCTGTCACCCAGGCTGGAGTGCTGGACTTCAGTGGCGCGATCTAAGCTCACTGCAAGCTTTGCCTCCTGGGTTCACGCCATTCTCCTGCCTCAGCCTCCTGAGTAACTGGGACTAGAAGCGCCCACCACCACGCCTGGCTAATTTTTTGTATTTTTTAGTAGAGACAGGGTTTCACTGTGTTAGCCAGGATGGTTTCCATCTCCTGACCTCGTGATCTGCCTACCTTGGCCTCCCAAAGTGCTGGGATTACAGGGGTGAGCCACCGCGCCCGGCCTGAACATTTTTAAACATGTCAAATTGTGCACCTGTGCAAAAGTTTCCAAAGTGTATATATAGATTTGGAATTACTGATTCAAAATGTACATATAGCTTCAATTTTCTTATATTACCACACTATTCTTCAGAGTGATTGTACTTATTTATTTATTTATTTATTTAGAGATGGAGTTTCACTCTTATTGCCCAGGCTGGAGTACAATGACGCGATCTCGGCTCACTGCAGCCTCTGCCTCCCAGGTTCAAGGGATTCTCCTGCCTTAGCCTCCCGAGGAGCTGAAATAACAGGCACCCGCCACCACATCCAGCTAACTTTTTGTTTTTTTAGTAGAGCTGGGATTTTCACCATGTTGGCTAGGCTGGTATCAAATTCCTGACCCCAACTTATTCACCTGCCTCGGCCTCCCAAAGCGCATGGTCTCTGCTCACTGTAAGCTCCGCCTCCCAGATTCACGCCGTTCTCCTGCCTCAGCCTCCTGAGTAGCTGGGACTACAGGTGCCCGCCACCACGGCCACCTAAATTTTTGTATATTTTTTTAAGTAGAGATAGGATTTCACTGTGTTAGCCAGGATGGTCTCGATCTCCTGACCTTGTGATCTGCCCACCTTAGCCTCCCAAAGCGTTGGGATTACAGGCATGAGCCACGGCACCCTGCCAAAAAAAATTTTTTTGATACAGGGTCTTGCTGAGTTGCCCAGGCTGGAGTGCCATGGCGCAATCATAGCTCGCTGTGGCCTCCATCTCCTGGGCTCAAGCGATCCTCCCACCCCAGCCTCCTGACTAGCTGGGACTATGGGCGCAGGCCACCATGCTCAGCTAAATTTTTTTTATTTGTAGTAGAGATGAGGTCTTGTTATGTTGCCTAGGCTTGTCTTGAACTCCTGAGCTCAGATGATCCTCCCTCCTTGACCATCCAAAGTGCTGGAATTACAGGTGTGAGCCACCATACCCAGCCCATGTTTAAGTTTTTAATATAACTGGGAATAGTTTTTGTTATAGGGTGAGGTAGATCATTACTTTTGTTTTCATGTAGATAACCATTGTCCTAGCATCATTTATTGAATAGCCCATCCTTTTCTCATTTGTGTGCAATGCAATCTATGTCATTTAGCAAGTTTCTACACATGTGTATCTTTCTACTTGTATATGTACTAAAAACATGAGTTCATACTGAGACCTTGAATTCCAATCCAGCACCACAGTGTTTATTCTAGTGTGTCCCCTTTGCTTATTTTTAACTCAGTTCCTCAGCAGTGAGAAACACTTCCTTCTCCAACAATGAAAAACACGGCTGTTTTTACACACAATATACTTTTTTGCTTATCCTAAACTAAGCACAAAGTAGTTTCAATTGTTCACCCACTTGTAGCTGGGCATGGTGGCTCATGTCTGTAATCCCAGCGCTTTGGGAGGCCAAGGCGGGCGGATCACTTGAGGTCAGGAGTTCGAGATCAGCCTGGCCAACATGGTGAAACCCTGTCTCTACTAAAAATATAAAAATTAGCCAGGCGTGGTGGCACCCATAATCTTGGTTACTCAGGAGACCGAGGCAGGAGAATCGCTTGAACCCGGGAGGCGGAGGTTGCAGTGAGCTGAGATCGCGCCACTGCACTTCAGGCTGGGGGACAGAGTGAGACTGTCTCAAAACAAAACAAAAAGCAAATTGTTCACCCATTTGTGTGTGTAGTTCTTACTATTTTAGTCTTATATGCTATATAGTTAAGATACTGTTTTCCAAAGTTACTTAGGTTAATTTTTTTCTTCCCCATTTGCTTCAGTGTTGTTAATTTAATTCATTTG
>NW_022311424.1:0-3513 GCF_002776525.5 Piliocolobus tephrosceles | reverse complement strand
GACGTACTACTTTGGAAGGCTTTGAGGCCTACGCTCATAAAGGAAATATCATCAGTTAAAATCGGGAAAGAAGCTTTGTGAGAAACTTCTTTGTGATCTGTGAATTCGTCTCACAGAGTTACACTTTGTACTCAGGAAGCAGTTTGCTAGCACTCTTTTCCTAGAATCTGCAAGGTGATATTTGGGAGCCAATTGGGGCCCATGCTGAAAAAGGAAATATCATCACCTAATAACTAGAGGGAAGCTTTCTGAGAGATTCCTTTCTGATATGTGTCTTCATCACACAGAGTTCCACACACTGCTTCTTGGCAGAGTTTGATAAGACTGTTGTTTTGGATTCTGCAAAGTGATATTTGGGAGCTCATTGAGGGCTATGGGGAAAAAGGTTATATCCTCAGACAGAAAGTGGCAAGAAGCATTCTGAGAAACCGCATTGCTATGTGTGAGTGCAACTCACAGAGTTACACGTTACTCTTCAGCAATCAGTTTGCAAGACAGTTTGCTTGGAATCTGCAATGGGATTCTTCTTAGCACAATGAAGCTTACGGTGACGAAGCAAGTGTCCTCAGAGGAAAACTGGGAAGAACGTTTCTTAGAAACTTCTCTGTGCTGTGTGAATTCATCTCACAGAGTTACACTTATGTTTCTTGGAGCAGCCCACTAACACTGTCTTTGGGGAAATTGCGAAGTTCTACTTTGGAAGGCTTTGAGGCCTATGCTGATAAAGGAAATATCATCAGTTAAAAACGGGAAAGAAGCTTTCTGAGAAACTTCTTTGTGATCTGTTAATTCGTCTCACAGAGTTACATCTTTGTCCTCAGGAAGCAGTTTGCTAACACTCTTTTCCTAGAATCTGCAAGGTGATATTAGGGACCCAATTGGGGCCAATGGTGAAAAAGGAAATATCATCACCTAATAACTAGAGGGAAGCTTTCTGAGAGATTCCTTTCTGATATGTGACTTCATCACACAGAGTTCCACACACTGCTTCTTGGCAGAGTTTGCTAAGACTGTAGTCTTGGATTCTGCAAAGTGATATTTGGGAGCTCATTGAGGGCTATGGGAAAAAGGATATATCCTCAGACAGAAAGTGGCTAGAAGCATTCTGAGAAACTGCATTGCTATGTGTGAGTGCAACTCACAGAGTTATACGTTTCTCTTCAGCTATTAGTTTGCAAAGACAGTTGTCTTGGAATCTGCAATGGGATTCTTCTTAGCGCAATGAAGCCTACGGTGATGAAGAAAGTGGCCTCAGAGTAAAACTGGAAAGAAACATTCTTAGAAATTCTCTGTGCTGTCTCAAGTCATCTCACAGAGTTACACTTATGTTTCATGGATGAGGCCACTAACACTGTCTTTTGGAAACTGCGAAGATCTATATTGGAAGGCTTTGAGGCCTACGCTGATAAAGGAAATATCATCAGTTAAAAACGGGAAAGAAGCTTTCTGAGAAACTTCTTTGTGATATGTGAATTCGTCTTACAGAGGTACATCTTTGTCCTCAGGAAGCAGTTTGCTAACACTCTTTTCCTAGAATCTGCAAGGTGATATTTGGGAGCCAATTGGGGCCCATGCTGAAAAAGGAAATATCATCACCTAATAACTAGAAGGAAGCTTTCTGAGAGATTCCTTTCTGATATGTAACTTCATCACACAGAGTTCCACACACTGCTTCTTGCCAGAGTTTGCTAAGACTGTTGTCTTGGATTCTGCAAAGTGATATTTGGGAGCTCATTGAGTGCTATGGGGAAAATGGATATATCCTCAGACAGAAAGTGGCAAGAAGCATTCTGAGAAACTGCATTGCTAATGTGACTGCAACTCACAGAGTCACATGTTTCTCTTCAGCTATCAGTTTGCTAAGACAGTTTGCTTGGAATCTGCAATGGGATTTTTCTTAGCGCAATGAAGCTTACGGTGATGAAGATAGTGGCCTCAGAGGAAAACTGGAAAGAAACATTCTTAGAAATTCTCTGTGCTGTCTCAATTCATCTCACAGAGTTACACTTATGTTTCATGGATGAGGCCACTAACACTGTCTTTTAGAAACTGCGAAGTTCTACTTTGGAAGGCTTTGAGGCCTACGCTGATAAAGAAAATATCATCAGTTAAATACGGGAAAGAAGTTTTCTGAGAAACTTCTTTGTGTTCTGTGAATTCGTCTCACAGAGTTACATCTTTGTCCTTACGAAGCAGTTTGCTAGCACTCTTTTCCTAGAATCTGCAAAGTTATATTTGGGAGCCAATTGGGGCCCATGATGAAAAAACCAATATCACCACCTAATAACTAGGGGGAAGCTTTCTGACAGATTCCTTTCTGATATGTGACTTCATCACACAGAGTTCCACACACTGCTTTTTGGCAGAGTTTGCTAAGACTATTGTCTTGGATTCTGCAAAGTGATATTTGAGAGCTCATTGAGGGCTATGGGGAAAAAGGATATATCCTCAGACAGAAAGTGGCAAGAAGCATTCTGAGAAACTGCATTGCTCTGTGTGAGTGCAGCTCACAGAGTTTCCCGTTTCTCTTCAGCTATCAGTTTGCTAAGACAGTTTGCTTGGAATCTGCAATGGGATTCTTCTTAGCGCAATGAAGCTTACGGTGACTAAGCAAGTGTCCTCAGAGGAAAACTGGAAAGAAGCATTCTTAGAAACTTCTCTTGCTCTGTGAATTAATCTCGCAGAGTTACACTTATGTTTCATGGAGCAGGCCACTAACACTGTCTTTGGGGAAACAGAAGTTCTACTTTGGAAGGCTTTGAGGCCTTCGCTGATAAACGAAATATCATCAGTTAAAAACGGGAAAGAAGCTTCCTGAGAAACTTTTTGTGATCTGTGAATTCGTCTCCCAGAGTTACATCTTTGTCCTCAGGAAGCAGTTTGCTAGCTCTCTATTCCTGGAATCTGCAACGTGATATTTGGGAGCCAGTTCGGGCCCATGGTGAAAAAACAAGTAACATCACCTAATAATTAGGGGGAAGCTTTCTGAGAGATTACTTTCTGATATGTGACTTCATCACACAGAGTTCCACACACTGCTTCTTGGCAAAGTTTGCTAAGACTGTTGTCTTGGATTCTGTAAAGTGATATTTGGGAGCTCATTGAGGGCTATGGGGAAAAGGATATATCCTCAGACAGAAAGTGGCTAGAAGCATTCTGAGAAACTGCATTGCTATGTGTGAGTGCAACTCACAGAGTTATACGTTTCTCTTCAGCTATCAGTTTGCTAAGACAGTTTGCTTGGAATCTGCAATGGGATTCTTGTTAGCGCAATGAAGCTTACGGTGACTAAGCAAGTGTCCTCAGAGGAAAACTGGAAAGAAGTATTCTTAGAAACTTCTGTGTGCTGTGTGAATTCATCTCATAGAGTTACACTTTTGTTTCATGGAGCAGGCCACTAACACTGTATTTGGGGACACTGCGAAGTTCTACTTTGGAAGGCTTTGAGGCCTACGCTGATAAAGGAAATATCATCAGTTAAAAACGGGAAAGAAGCTTTCTGAGAAACTTCTT
>NW_022311422.1:0-6129 GCF_002776525.5 Piliocolobus tephrosceles | reverse complement strand
ACAAGCCCTGGTCCCACAGCAGCCAGAGACCACCCGCTGCTCATCCCAGGTGAAACAGGCAGAACTACCCGAGCCCTCAAAAGCAGGAAGAATTAAGGAGGCAATTCCCACGACACTCCTCAGAGACAGACACAGGCTTCGCTGTGAAAGTGCAGAGGACGGTGCAGTCCCTAGGCGGGCTGCTTCTTCCAACGATCGGGAAGAAACTAGATCCATTTCCTTGTAGGAGAATCATTTGTACCGTCATTAGACAGAAGACAGAAGGTGGCTGATGTTATCAAATCATCAAGCACCTCAGGGCTGCTTCTCCAAGGAAGGCTTGGAAACTTGCAGCCACCCGCGTAGGGGCCGCCGTGTTTACAATGGAGATATGGGTGACTGAGGTCTGGCTTCCTCAGGGAAGCTAAATTTGAACTTTCACCACTGAGGAATTGGTCATTTACAGTCACTCACCCTCAATGCAGAAGAGGGCTCAAGACACTGCACCAGACTTCAACACTCAGGGTTAGGATCAGGGTCAAACTCACAAGTTTTACAAAATGTATTTACTTGGGATGCCAGAAGAGATGTAGCTTCCCCCCCCCCCTCCACCTCCACGGTTTGCTTAGCCCCTTCACCAGTGGATCTCACCAATAGATGACACATCCACACCTCATCCATGGCAGCACAGAGAACCACTTGGAAGACAGCCACTCCCACCAAGCTTCCTGACTATGTTGTTTAAAATCTGCATCATTTAAAATCTGCATCTCATGAGAGATTACACTCCTCTGAACAACGACATTGCCACCGTCATTTCACGCAAAAGGGTTTTAGGAAATGACACGTGGTCCAGACGCCAGAGGTCGCCGGCCGCCTTACTCTAGCCTAATTCCTTTGTGCCTGTGTGGAGGCTTCACAGATACAGCCCATTAATGACCGTATGAGAAGCTCAGGGCAGAGACTAACTCAGTGCTGAATTTTTCCGTTTATCACTTTTGTTTTGTCCAAAAGACAGCTGAGAAAGGCTGGGGCAGATCATCTCCTCCAGTGTAATGACTCCAGCCACTTCTCTTCACCCCAGGTCACCCTTTAGTCACACGCTTTTGAGAAACCAAAGCAGTTCTGTTCCCTTCACTCTGGGTTCCAAGCACTAAATTCCTCCGTTTTATCAATTAGATTATCAAGCAGCCATTTGTAATCTGGACTGCAATCTGATACGAAATTTAAAGCTAATTTAAGTTGCAGTAATAGCTCCTATTTACATTATAGATAAGGCATGAATGAAAACTTTAATCTGTTCATAGGACCAACTTTGTAAACAAACCAATTATTCAAGCAATGATTGTCTTCGGTTAGATGCAAATTACTTTGCTCATAAAAGATTTTCCAATAGGAATTTTTAAATCCATGGTCTGTCTTTCCTGAGCCTGTCTCTGCACCTTCCCCCGAGTGCACAGCAGGACTTCTCAGGGCATCCCATCAGCAGGCCCACTGAAGAGAACAAGCCCACAGCCCCCAGCCCAGGAATCAAGGCCCAGCCCCGGCAGCCCCTCGTCCAGCCGGGGCTTTTTCACCAGCACAGCACCCAGAGGTCTTTCAGGTTTAATGCCACGTGTGCGTGGAAAGTAGAGTGCTGGAAGGAACAGAGTAGACACTCAACAATGCAAATTCCCCCCTGGAACAGCCCAGCAACCCTCTGTACCTTCCCCAAAGTACCCATGCCAGGCAAGCATAGAGTCTAATGGGGGTGCCTAGGAATCAGCATTTAACACGATTCTGATGAATAAAAACGTTTGAGAGGTCGGTCAGCAAGAGGCTGCCATGGCCTCCACTCATTTGCAGGCTCTGAAGAGACACAGATTCAGGTAACAGGCCAGACAGGACAGGACAGGACAAGGATGGGGAGGTGGAGAGCAAATTCCATGGACCACCAACCACCCCGCCATCCCCACTGAGACTCCGTGATTTAAGGAGAGGCAAAGCCAGGGAGAAAAGATGCCCGCACCACACGAGGGACTGAGATTTCACCTATAGCACGCAGCATGTAGCTGAGGGCCAAGGTTGGGCAAGCCAGGAGCACAGAACAGGGTTCACAGGCCCAGAGGTGTCCCCCACACCCAGACCCCGTGCAGACCTCCCAAGCTCTTCCTCTGTCTGCTGCCTGGTTTATTTCCTTCCCCCCTTCTACTGTGTTGGTTTCTCAGCCGCCACCCACCACCACACACCCCTCTCTACAAGCTTGGTGGACTCAAAAGAGTGGGGGCGGGTAAGATCTGGGCTCTGGGGCCAACATCCTGCCTGAGACATTAGTTCCAGCCCACCCAGCTGTGATGTGAGCCCCCAAGATTTCTCAAATGTAAGATGGGAAGGTAACTGAACCCACTCACCAGGACGGCTGTGCAGACTGAGATCACATATAGCCACACCTCGGTGTCCACCACACGTGGGACCCCAGTCATGTTGCCCCTGATGGGAATCCCTCTATGCCCCCTCTGCTACCAGAGCCAACTCCCAGCAGCAGCTGTGGAGGCTGCATCCTCTATTCCCACTCCACTCACCTCCCATGGCTCCACGCAGTGACCTGCCACGCAGCAGCCACCAGCAAATCCGGACCCACTGGATAATAGACCACCACCCACCTCCTCACTTTGGGGCGTCTTCCACTTGCAGTTCCGAAGCAGGCCGAGAAACCGCCCTCAAGGACCGTCACCTGTTCCTTATTGCACGTAATGACCTGCCACGCAGGACCACCAGCAAACCCAGCTCCACCATCATCCAGGCTCCTGTGGATAACCGAACTCCCACCCCCTGACCTTGGGGCATCTTCCACTTGCGGTTCTGAAGGGGGCCGAGAAACCTCTCTCAAGGGCACTAACCTGTTTCTTATTGCACGTAATAGCCTGCCAAGCAGGGTCACCAGCAAACACGGTCCACCATCCAGGCTCTGGTGGGTAACTGCCCCCTCCCCTGCTTCCTCCTGGGGTGTCTGGGAGGCTCGAACTGCCCTCCAAGGGCACTCATCTGTTCCTTATTGCACTAATACCTCATTTAGAGAAATCCACTTTGACTTCCAGCACTGCAGGTGTGACAATTTAGCAATCCTGCTTGCAAGCTCCAAGAGCTTGAGGTCACGTCCACCTCACCAGCATCCCAGAGACCCAGCACTGTCCCACTGTGTTTAAAATTCCAAAATACTCCTTCAAAATGCTACTGGCATTTGGTTTGCACATAAAATGCTAAAGAACCTTCAAGTGAAACAAATATCTTTAACAGTTTGATATAATGACATGTGAGTTACACATCTGCCAAATTGTAAAGCCTCACGCATTTATAACATTTTATTTATGGTCAAATGGTTCATTAATATAAATTACGAGAGTCTCCAAGAAACAGATTTTTTTCTGGCATTAGATGACCAAAGGGAAACTGGGTTCTGGCTGGCTTTCAGGCCTGTAGGGGCAGACATATCTGCTGACACAACCAACTCCTTCCCACTGATGTGGCCTCATCCAAGTCCCCTCACCCGGATGCCCGCAGGCCTCTGGAGGAGCAAGCTGACCTGCCCACATTTCTCAACTGCAGAGCTGTTGCTCACACTGCAGATGGAGCTCAAGGCATGAGCAGGCCACCAGGCTAAAAATACCACGCAGCGTCCACGCCAGGTGACGGTGGTTTTCACTCCATCCCAAAGCCCCATGTATGAGTTTACAGCCATGACTACTAAATGGATTTTTAGACTCTCAAGACATACTTTGTTTACTTTTATGCAACAAAGTTAAAAGACTATCACTCAGATATAGGCTCTGAAACTGTGGAATAATTATTTGGGAACAGAGCCTCTGCCAGATCAGGATAAGCACTTGGGACAACACCCCGTGACCTCGGTCCACACAAACCCATCCAGACCAGAAGCCCCCCGCACTGTAATTTCTGTGGATTTCTGTAAACGATATTAGTGAAATAAGGAACAGATGAGTGCACTTGGAGGGCAGCTTCTGAGCCTCCCAACCACACGGCCACATTAAGGCTGAAGCCACGCCACCTCCAGAAACACTGTCCCTCACCAAGGTGTGCCTGGCTTCTCCCTTTTTCCAGAACTTAACAAACCCTGAAAGGACAGGTCTGTGTAGAAAAAAACAAGCTACTTACGATTCCTCTTCCCAGTTGAGGCTGTACGAAGCTCATTTTAGCCCTGTGTTCTGACTGTGGCTTGGTTCCCATAAGAAACAAAGTCAGAATTCTAGTCCCTGTCTCTTGGGCGGTGTGGCAGGCATACATACCTTCAGTTATATGAGGAAAGGCGTGGTGAGCCCCCTTCCTTCAGTAAAACTGCACAGTTCCCAGAACCCTGATGCCATCCCCCTCACGCCACTGAGAACACCTGGACAAAGCACATTTTAATGCGTGCACCTTTGTGGGCTAGTTTTCTATTTTTCCACTAAATCACCCCAAATTTAGCGCCCTAAACACTGACTTATTTTGTGACATTTCTGGAAGCTGGAGTCCAAAACAGGTCCCACCAGCTAACGTCGAGGTGTCGGCAGGGCTGGCTCTGGGGAAGCGCCTGTCTCCTTGCCCCCCACAGCCTCTAGAGGCTTCCGCATCCCCTGGTCCATGTGGCACCTACTGTCTTCAGGATCACACAGTGGCCCTGACGGGCCACCAACAGGAAGACGCAGAATGTCAGGAGCTCGGGTTCCAGCGCTAGGGCCAAGCCTCCCCCACCCTTCCAGCTCCTCACGCACTCCCGTGCGAGCTAATAGAGATTCCACTTTAACTAGTGTCACCTGTGTATGAGGTCAGTGCCCAGCTGTGAACTGATTAACCTCGCCCACACAAACCCCGGGAATAAACTCACAGGCCATGGACCACTCCACAAGCAATAAGTGACCACCTGCTTAGGGACCTCCAGGCCCCAGCAGAGCCCTCCGGTACCTCCTTGTGAGCTCAGACTGGCAGCAGGGGTCTGCAGCACCAGAGGGCCCTGGATAAAAAAGACAGCTCCCATGTCGGGAGGCGCCCGCCCGCGGTTGGGTTCCCAGTACTTTAAGTAGCCCAGCTGGCAGCGCTAAGCACATCACCACTGTGATGCCCAATCAGACTCAGCTGCTGACACAGTCCTGTCATCGGCCCCCATGAACATTCTGGATCACAATTCAGAGTAGTGATTGCGATCAGGGCCACACGTGGCTGAATGTATTTACAGGAGGACGCCACAGCTGGACTGACACCACAGCTGGATCTGGCTGGACTGAGAGCATTTCCCACTGTATATTCTTACAACACCATTTTATTTGTGCTTTATTAAACTTTTATGGCTTTATTCTGCTAATCTACTTTATGGGAGTGTTTCTTGTTCTTATGACTGCAGTGATACTTCAAGCTACAACTATCAATGTGTAAAATTAGTTTGGAAGGCGCCTTGTCATTAAATATTTCACAAGCAAGCCGTCAGAGGCACCTAACCCAGAGGCCTGTTTTCTTCTCTGAGCCAAACCTACCTTGGACTCAAAGAAAATGGCACAGGGAGAGGGGCTGGATCTCCAGTGCCCATTCCTAAGGAGCCTCCTGGGGAGCAAATATGGAGGGAGTAGCCCTGGGTTATGGCACTATCGTACTAAAGAAAAGTCTATTTGGGTAATGTAAGCACCAGACTTAAGAGATTAAGCAAACCATGAAAAGAAACCACTAACCACAGCTTCTCCAAAACAGAACTAATCTCCCTTTAGTTTGAATTGGAAAAGCAGAAGTGATGATCAGGATACAAAAAAAAAAAAAAAAAAAGACAAGACAAAAGATCTGAACACAGGAGAATAATCAAGGGCCACTGTCTCTTCCTGTGTCAGTGGGAGCCTCGCATCTAAGCTGGATTTAGAAGGTTGCTACTTTGGACTGAAAGGTATCCCCAACCCTAGTTTGTAAGCAAGTGGAGCAGAATGCTTCAATTATTTCAAGGTTTAGCGGTAAAGCTCTGCAACTCTCACAACCATTTTAATTGGTGTGAATTTTAAAGTGACTCAATCTGTTGGCTGGAGTATCTAACGGCTTAACCACAGGGTCACGTTGGAAAATTTTTCCAATTGCTTTTGTTTTTCCTACTGAAAATGCATTTGAACGTTCTTGTAGTTTGCAGTTGGCTGGTTCTGA
>NW_022311421.1:0-1344 GCF_002776525.5 Piliocolobus tephrosceles | reverse complement strand
CCACAGGTGCTCAATAGATACTGGTTATTGTTTTGTTTTTAATTTTATTAGTATTATTTTGAGATGGAGTTTCGCTTTTGTCTCCCAGTCTGGAGTGCAATGGCATGATCTTGGCTCACTGCAACCTCTGCCACCCAGGTTCAAGCGATTCGCCTGCCTCAGCCTCCCGAGTAGCTGGGATTACAGGCATGGTCCACCATGCCCAGCTAATTTTTGTATTTTTAATAGAGACGGGATTTTGCCATGTTGGCCAGGCTGGTTTTGAACTCCTGACCTTGGATGATCCACCTGCCTTGGCCTCCCAAAGTGCTAGGATTACACGCGTGAGCCACTGCACCCAGCCTGGTTACTGTTATTCTAAGAGAAATACATCTGGTTCCACGGAAGGTCTAGGATTTCCCAAACTGGAGCTTTTGTATCCTTAAAATGAATATATATTTTGTCTTTGAATAGACCAAGAGTGGCCACAATTGTTAAGTTTGAGTGTGTATCTGCCACATACGAAAGGCTCTAACATAGAATGGGCTAATATTTCGGGGGAATGAAGAGTGTGGCCTGCAATTCATCTCTCATTTTCAGCCTTGTTACAGGTATTGTATACTACTTTATACTCAGTGGTAGTATACTACTATACTAAATTATTTTCTTTTCTTTTTTCTTTTCTTCTTTTTTTTTTTTTAAGATGGAGTCTTGCTCTGTTGCCAGACTGGAGTGCAGAGGCGCGATCTTGGCTCACTGCAACCTCCACCTCCTGGGTTCAAGCGATTCTCATGCTTCAGCCTCCCTAGTAGCTGGGATTACAGGCACACACCACCATACGCAGCTAATTTTTGTATTTTTAGTAGAGACAGGGTTTCACCATGTTAGCCAGGATGGTCTTGATCTCCTGACCTCATGATCGACCCACCTTGGCCTCCCAAGGTGCTGGGATTACAGGCGTGAGCCACCGCACCCAGCCTACTCAATTCTACTACTTGTTATTTACCATTTATAAGTCACTCTTAAAGTGCTGTAAGCACTATAAAACATGCAAAAATGCAGTCCCGGCCAGGCGTAGGTGGCTCACGCCTGTAATCCCAACAATTTAGGAGGCCGAAGTGGGCAAATCACCGAGGTCAGGAGTTTGAGATCAGTCTGGCCAACACGGTGAAACCCTGTCTCTACTAAAAATACCAAAAATTAGCCGGGTGTAGTGGCGGGCACCTGTAATCCCAGCTACTCAGTAGGCTGGGGCAGGAAAATCGCTTGAACCCGGGATGTGGAGGTTGTAGTGAGCCGAGACAGCGCCATTGCACTCTAGCCTGGGCAAAAAGAGTGAAACACTTGTCTCAAAAAAAAAAAAAA
>NW_022311420.1:0-5486 GCF_002776525.5 Piliocolobus tephrosceles | reverse complement strand
AACAGTCATCTTAGTAAGTTATTGATTGCAGTTGTTTCTTAAGCCTTGTTTTCTCTTCTTAAAACTACTAATTGTTTAGGTAAATTTTGCATAACACAAAATAAACCAAAAACAAGTGAACCACTCAGAAGCATTTAGGATACTCAAAATGGTGTGCGATCACCACCACCTTTACTCTTAGAATCACCTCGTGACTGGGACTGCGGCGTTTCATTCATTCAATCAGTGTTGCCTTCTTGACCCTGTCATTCTTTTCTTCTTTAATCTTTTCAATTCACCACATCTGCACCTGGCCACATTTCTGTGCATGGCTTGTGTCTAGTCACTGCAAGATGCGCTAAGTGAATTTTCATATAGAGATGCCCATGGCCAAAGTGAAGAACTCAAAAGACATCCTTGTGGAACTGATTTAGGAAGACACTGACTTTTGTTTACAGAAGGAAATGATGAATGGAACATTATCGAGGATCTTACAGAAGCACTCTCTGATATATCAGAAGGCTGTGTGTGTGTGTGTGTGTGTATGTATATGTATGTGCCTATATATACGTATGTGTGTGTATACATGTGTGTATGTATACACATACACACACATATATTTTTCTTTCCCTTGGCCACAGACATTTCCCCAAACATGTTCTGACCTTCTGCTTGGAGGTCTCCTTGAGGACACTCTGAAAGAAACCTTTGTTGCAGTATTAGAATGGATCACTCATTCCTTTCCATTATTAAATGTTCTCTGCTATCTCACCGTAGGCAATATAAAACCCTGGTTCACTCTCAGGCACGAGAGCTGACTCAGTTACGGGAGAAGTTACAGGAAGGGAGAGATGCCTCCCGCTCACTGAATCAGCATTTCAAGGCCCTCCTTGCTCCTGATGACCTTGAAAAGTCCCAGGGTCAGGACCTCCAAGAGCAGCTGGCTGAGGGGCGCCGGCTGGCAGAGTGCCTTGTTCACAAGCTGAGCCCAGGTAAGCTGTCCATGGGCCCTGATGACACATAGCTCCAGGCTTATGGAATTCCCCAGACCTCCACACCTCCACAATGACAACTTTATGGGTATTGTATCTTTCCAGTAAACATTTGTGGCTATGATATGACCAGGACTTCCTGGGTAGGAATAGAGATGGGAAACCCATGGGGCTGGAGGTCACAGTACTGCAGATGTCTCCTCCTTTCTTGATGGAACATGGTCTTTGGAGCAAGAGGCAGCATTCGTCCAGTTTTAAAGGACAAGAAGGAGGCTGTGACAGGAGCAGCTTGTTAGAGTGAAATGAGCCTGGGCCTAAGAGTGAAGGTTCCCAGGCTCTATCTTCAGCAATGTCTTTAGCAACTGTGGGCAACAGATTAATTTATCCTTCCTGGGTTTCTGTCTCTAAATCTGTAAAGGGAAACAGATTATCTCTGGCATTCAAATGTAGGAACACTTATGACTATATTTCATAATGAGATAAAGCCCCTAACTGTGTCATGTTGGAGAAGGCACTTGATGTAGTGGCATTTGGTGGTAGGAAGTCGTTTAGACTGGAGCACTCCCCATGGACAGATGGTCACTGGATAACACAATGGAAGCCCCTTGGAGGCCCATGAAGTCCGTAATGTATGGAGTATTGTGGGACAAGGTTGTTTGTCCTGTTCTAAAGGAAAGATACAGGTTCTAAATGCAAGTTGTGACAGGACCTAGAGTCTGTACCTAGGAATCAGATCTGTGGCAGGATTGGGGAGACAGCTGCTGAAGTTTAGAGAAGCTGGACAAGCCTCCAGTGATATGAAAAGCAGAAGGTCTTTTTAATATTTGGCCACATCTTGATGGTGACCCTCCGGATCAGAAACGCATTGCCTCATGGATCAGGAAAACATGCCAGGGCATTTTTTTAGAGATAAAACATGAGACCTTTCAGTACGGTGTGGACTCGTACACATAGATCTTCATGTCTCTGTACACAACGGCTCACTGTACTTACGTAGATGAAGTGGGACATATCTGAATGGACACTTCTGTAATTGCAGAAAATGATGAAGATGAGGATGAAGATGAGATGGATGAGGAGATTGAGAAAGTACAGGAATCACCTGCCCCCAGGTAACACTGATAAATCAGGAGCAGGTAATGGGTGGTAAAACATGAAAAGGGTCTCAGAAAGAACACAAGGCAGGTGAAGGTAGTCACAGATTCCAGATGCAGGATAAGAAAGCTGCAGAGTCCACTGATTTCATGCACTCACCCAGCAAGGAAATAGCCCTGTTAACATGCTTGTCCATTGTCTTCATGGTACCCGTAGACATGATCCTAGACGAACTCACAGCCCTAGGGACTTCCTGCAGACACAGAGGAGAACTTTTCTTCTCTGTAGTGAAAGTCAGGAGGAGATGCAAAGCTGCTTTATACATGGTTGTCTCTAGGTTCCTTTTAGTAAAGATAAATAACAGAGAGGCAACAAGCAGAGGAAATAGGAAGCACCTAGCAAAGTTGAACACGAAGAAAAGTATTTAAACAAAAAAATTTACATTTCATGTCACAATATTAAAATAAAAAAAAAAATCTAGAAGGCACACCATCTCTAGAGTCCACAATGGCTTAAACGCCGGTATTCCTGTGGCCACAGTGAACTACAACCCAGCTTAGACACACAGTGTGGCAGCTGTTTTTGGATCTCTGTGTGTGCTGTCAAGACTGTACCATACAGAGACAGCTGAGTCTCCGTCCTTCTCAGCTCCTATCTACCCAATGCAATGATCACTAGCTGCTCACCTCCTCTCTGGTTCCCATGGCAGCCATGCTCTGTTGCAGACAGAAAAGGATTGCCTCTTCCCTCTTAAAAGGAACCTCTCCGTTGCATTCTGGGACCTTTCCCTTAAGCCTCCTTTCAAAACCAGCTAGGACTTCTTGGGCTCCAATCACTTTTGGATTAATCTTTTGTCATCTCTATCCCACTGGGCTCATCAGGGAGGCGCAGAAGGCTGAAGAAAAGGAAGTCCCTCAGAATTCACTGGAGGAATGTGCTGTCACTTGTTCAAATAGTCACAACCCTTCTAACTCCAACCAGCCTCACAGGAGCACCAAAATCACATTTGAGGAAAAGAAAGTTGATTCTGCTCTGGTTGTAGAGAGTGAACGCTTTCATGACGAAGAGGAGGAAGCTCTAAACATTCTCCCAGGTAGCCTCCCTATTCTTTGTCCCTCCCACGTCTGTCTAGGCTGAGGAAGATCAATTCTGAGGACAGGCTTGAGTCACAAACTATAATGGAGCCGGGTGCAGTGGCTCACACTTATAATCCCAGCACTTTGGGAGGCCCAGGTCGGTGGATCACTTGAGTTCAGGATTTCAAGACCAACTTGGGAAACATGGTTAAACCCACCTTTACAAAGAATATGAAAAAGTAGACAGGCATGGTGGTGCGTCCCTGTCATCCCAATTACCCAGGCAGCTGAAGGGGGAGAATCACCTGAGCCCAGAAAGTAGAGGCTGCAGTGAGGCATGATTATACCACTGCACTCCAGCCTGAGTGACAGAGTGAGGCTCTGTCTCAAAAAAAGAAAAAGAAAGAAAGAAAGAGAGAGAGAGAAGAGAGAAGAGAGAGAGAGACAGAGAGAGAGAAAGAAAGGGAAGGGAAGGGAACAGAAAAGAAAAGAAGAGA
This sequence comes from Piliocolobus tephrosceles, assembly GCF_002776525.5. NCBI lineage: Eukaryota > Metazoa > Chordata > Mammalia > Primates > Cercopithecidae > Piliocolobus > Piliocolobus tephrosceles. The sequence goes on along the minus strand of NW_022311420.1, from coordinate 1,847 downwards.
AAAAAGAAGAAGAAAAAGAAAGAAAGAAAGAAAGAAAGAAAGAAAGAAAGAAAGAAAGGAAAAGAAAAGAAAGACACTATGATGGAATAATAAACACAGTTACTTGAGAGTCAGAGAACTTTAATCTCCTCCTTGGCCCATGGCATGGACTTTGTCTTCCTGGCCCCAATATTAGCATATTGGACCACAGGCAGGTGTGACAAAGTCATAGCCACCTGTGTACAGGAGGTAGCTGTCAGGCCTCCTGGCTCGGTTCGTATGTCTCTTGTCACATGCAATAATAATGCCCATGGAGTGTCTATGCCTGTCACAGGCCGCTGACAGTCTTGCCTGTGTATTTGGAGATGTTGTTTCTCTGGATTCACTGTTCTCAGCCCCAGGCTTGGTCTCCTTTAGGTCAGCTTGTCCCAGCTAAGCAGTCACCTTGAAAGCAGGACATAAACACTTCTACCTTTATCTTGCTTAGAAGTTTTCCTAAACAAGGCTGGGCCCTGAGTTCCTCACCCTGTGAGTGGCCAATGTTTCTGTGTAGCACCGCAGATCCTTTTTTATGCAAGGGTTGTTACAATGTATCCATCAGTTCAGTCTCCTGTATAAATTTCTCTAACCATTCATTGACCATGATATACGATGAGATAAATCAGTATTGCAACAACACTTCTGGAGAGCAGTTAGGGCAATTTTTGAAGATCTTGTGGAAAAAGTTTTAATTGTTGACACAGACTTAGGTCAGAGGATAGGTGATTATGATCTACCAGATGAGGGAGATTTTATCCCATGGGTCTGGAAAGAAGGCTCATCTACTTCTGAAAATAAGTCAGAATGATCCTGTCAAAATGTCACATTCTTACACTGAGGATATTTATGTCTTGCGCCATGACTGGACACTGATTTGGTCTTGTGTGAAGTGTGATTTCCTTACTGTGACCTGCTCTTCTGAATTTGTTTACAGAAAACGAAAATGATCATGAGGAAGAGGAGGGGAAAGCGCCAGTGCCCCCCAGGTAACTGTGGATTTGTGGGCTGTTAGTTCAGTAGTGACACTTGGACACCACGGATCCAGGGAAAATAGGAAGTGATGAATAGAATTGTCTCATGCACTCATCCAACTGCAAATTACCCCTTTCACAATGTTGTCTTCTTTATTGTGGTACTTGAATAGGTTTCAATTTCTTAATCCCTCTCAAGCATAGGAACTGAAAATCAGTTGAGCCAGATGAACAGACCAAAGTCAGGGATTTCCTGATCTCACCTGTGGTTTCCCGTGTGGTTAATCCAGAGTGAGATGCATATATGCTTTCTGTATATTTTGTGTCAGCATGTTGGCAAGTACTTGAATGCAATCAAGAAAATTTAAAAACAAAAATTTCATATGTCAAAATATTGAAAAAGACAGGACTTTAAAAATGCAGGATCTGTGTGTCTGGAATGCCTAAACATCTCTGTTCAATTGGATGCTGCATGTAAATGTCAACACAATTTGTGTAGAGGAAATGAAGACCTGTGTTAGTTCTCTCTGCTGCAAGTCATGCTGCTAGTTTACAGGGAGAGTCTGGGTCTCTTGCAGCAGCTCATTTGTGGCAAGTGCACTGAGCACCTGCTGCTTACGTTTGCTCTGTCTCCAGGGCAGTCATATCCACCCCACATTTAGAAGGATGGGTTTTCTCTCTTGGAGGAGACTCTGCCTTCGCTTTCTGTGACCACTCCCTTTGTGTCCCATCAAATCACATGACATGCTGTGGTGTTGAATCACTCTTGGTCTAATCTTCTGTCAATCCTATCCTACCTGGCTCATCAGGAAGCTGCAGGATGTTGAAGAGAAGGGAGTCCTGTAGGACTTAACAGAG
>NW_022311419.1:166-4305 GCF_002776525.5 Piliocolobus tephrosceles | reverse complement strand
AAAGAAAGAAAGAAAGAAAGAAAGAAAGAAAGAAAGAAAGAAAGAAAAGAAAGAAAGAAAGAAAGAAAAAAAGAGAGAAAGAAAGATGAGTCGTCCTATTTAAGAACAGGGAACCATCCTCTCACTTCAAAGGATCCTTCTGAGGTCATTCATGAATAACTTATATACATAGGTGTAGGTGGATACAAAAGGGATATTAGATTTTATCCAAAGAATTTTTAGCCCAGAGGTTAATAAAATATAGAAATTATTTTTCTTATGATGCTTATTTCCATAACATATATAACATTGTTTAAAATGTGCACAATAAAAATAAAAAGCTAGGTTTACTTAATTTTTTTTAGTTAAAGCACTGAAACTTTCAGTAAAGTAAGGGGAATTGTGAGAGGATCGGACCAGCTGAAGTTTTGTTTTCATCGCGCTGCTCATAATGATGACCTTGGCGCTCCCCCGTAAGGTTGCCACACCGGGTGCTGCGGGCTGCAGAGGGAACAAAGCCCAGCGCTCTCGGGGACAGAGGTGGGCCGGGAACAGGAAAGGGGGCCTCTTCCCGACACGCCCTCCTCTCTCTCCTGCCGGGCTCCGGTTCCTATTACCTGTTCTTCTCGTCTCTGTCATCATCCACTCCGCTCTTCGGCAGAGACAGGATCCGCCGCTTTGTCTCTGTCTGGTCCGAGCCGGCAGCTCTGTGGAGCCTGTGGATCCCCTTGTCCGGGTGGTGGCGCCCGGGCTGGGAGGAGGCGTGGTCCGCACTCTATCTCCCGGCGCCCGCGCCCACCTTCCCCGGGCTGCTGACCGAGCCGCCGGGCAGCTTGCCCTTCCCGCTCCTGAAGCCAGAGGTCTTCTTCATGGCTGCGTCTGCAGGCTTCGGAGACCCGCTGGACTTTTCGCCGCCTCCGGAACCCTGTATGAGGAAGCAAATCGCGTCCGCCACAGCCTCCAACCAAAAAACTCCGCGACGCTCAGCCTCTCAGAAGAGAAACAGAGACGCGCCAAGCAAAGCCGTTACACGGCCTGTGCACGCGCCCCCGGTGTCCCTGCGCGTGACACAAAGTTGGCCCCGAGGGAGCTCCGTGTGCCTGAGTCCCAGGAGCCCTAGATGCCAGCGACAGCTTGTGACCAGGACTGCGACGCCGTCCAGGGAGCGGGAGTCGGCGGAGCTCAGGACACTGACGATGGGCCGGGGCGGGAGGAAAGCTGTCCGCACACAGCCTGGGGCCAGAGGAGCGGCCTGCCAGGGCCAGACGGAGGAAGACCACGGGAAGCAGGCTGGACGTGCAGGGAAGGGTCCAGTCCCACCCGCGGGTGCAGGGAGCAGCCTGTGGGGAGGGGACCCAGGGCCGCGTGGGAAGAGTCAGGGAGCTTAGGTGGACGGCCCGGCAGGAAGAGAGGGGAAGGCTGAGCAGGGAAGCGGTCCCCAAGTCAGCCAAGGCAGAGTTCCCAGGTACGAATTCAGAGCCTGAAAGTACTGGGCGGGGAGGTAGCCCCCACCTTCCTGAAGCCCCCTCCTCACCTCTGGGAGCGTGAGGCTGGGGACGCCTGGGTAGGGCTGAAGGTGAGCCCTGGGTGTGGGGTAGCTCCACCCTGCGAGTGCCTAGAGGCCCCACACCTCCAGCCTCCCTGTGAATTCAGAGTTCTCTGCCCTGAGGCTGCCCAGGGGAGCCTGGCTGGGGCGAGGTGGGCCGGACATGGACCTGGGCGAGTCTCACCACAGAGGGGCGCCGCTGAGCAGCCAGGCCTCCCTAGGACTGGACACTCTCCCGGGAGGCCTTGGGATCCGCCACCCACAAGCACACTTGGAGGCAGCATCCTTGCAGGCCTCCCGCCGGGGCATGGGCCCTCCAGCCGGCCCAGCGCGCCACCGCCCCTCTGTCCCCAACCACCCACGAGAGAATCTGGGTCGCCAGGGCCTTGTCCTTCAGCAAGGCAAAGCCGGCTCAGCCTCAGAGCCGCAGGCGACAGCGCCTGTCTGCGTGAGTGAGCACATGGGGATCTGAGTCTGTGGGTGTCACAGAGACGAGGTCGGGAGCTGCCTGCTCACAGGCACTTTGGAACCCCGAAAGAAAAGGCTGTGCGGAGAGTGTTCTTCCAGTCAGGAGGTTTGGGAATGCGGGAGAAGGGACTGCCTGGAATCCCGACCTCAGAACTGAGCCTCCAAGTGGGCAACAGTGGCTCCCTCACGCGCTTAAGGGCCAGGCAGGTGCATCCACCCTGCCTTGCATGGCCGAGGTGTGAGCCGGTGGGCAGAGGTGTGGCCCTGGGTCCAGCTGACAAGGCTCCTGGGATTGACAGGGGTTGGAGTTGGGGAGTTCTGCTTTCCTGCGTGGCCCAGTGCTGGGAGGGGTGAGGGGTGGGGGCAGGGGTCCTATCGCTGGGCCCTGACCCCTCAGGCCACCCAGACCCTACCCATGTGGGCACTCGGGGGTCAGGTGTTCTTAGAGGGAACTAAGCTGGGCAGGGTCACCGTTCCCTTCTGCAGAAGAGGAAGCTGAGGCCCATGAGGTAAACAGTGGGCTGGGAGTGGGCCTGGTAGACCCCAACCCCAGCTCATGGAGACCACCTATGGAGGGAGCACCACAAATGCCCCTTAACAGCTAGATCCCCCAGTTTTCATGCAGTAGGGTCTACATGGACTCTGGAGTCTCACTGGGAGAGAGCAGGAGGTGGCTTGAGGCTGGGCATGGGTGGCCACAGGGGCATGGACTGGCTGACCCGTGCATTGACCGCACTCTCCGTCCCCCAGGTGTCATGAGGACTGGGCATGGGCCTATGAGGGCCATGGGCATGATGTCAGCCAAGGAACTCATGGCCTGCCTCTGCCAAGAGACCAGCACCTCATCCTGAGCACTCCCAGCCTCGCATCACCTTCCCCCTGGCTACATTCAGCTGCCATGCCCCTACCTCCTTGTGTGGTCAGCACCCTCCAGGACTTCATCTCGGGGCACCCAAAGGCTGAGGACATTGCTGGCCAGCAGGAAATTCATGGTGCATCCAGGAAGACTTCCAAGAGGTGGTGGAGCAGGGGATGCCACACCCAGACAGCTGCATGTAATTGTGCAGCTGCGGGCTGCTGCGGGTGCTGGCTGGCAGTGCATTCTGGGCACACTGGACTGTGTCACCATGTGCAGGCTGTGACTGGAGGAGGAACTGCTGGCCTCCAAGACGTATGTGCCTGGAAACCAGCGGAGGGCTGCTGCAGGAGGAGGGCTGCAGGATGGTCTAGCTCAGACCCAACTCAGAGTTTTAGAGGGCACAGGGCATAAGGCTGTGGACATAGACAGCCCTACTGCGTAGGAAGAGCATAAACCAGCCAGAGGGCATGCATGGGGCCTGCGGTTGCATTCTGGTCTCCTTTGAGGTAAGGAAGGATGTTTTTCTATTTTATGGGTGAGCAAACTGAGGCAGAGTGCTGGAGTGATTTCCCCCAGCAGCAATGGCAGATTTAGCTCCAGGGCTTCAATTTTAGGATCCTCCCTCTCAAATACCATGATGTATCATGGACTTTCTCTCCACAGAAACTTAGAAACTCAGAAATGGAAAGGGAACAATGAAACTTACCCTTTCTCCCACTGCTCACATTTCCTTCTGGTCTTTTTGTGTGTGCATATAAAATATATCTCAGAAAATTGAGTTTGTGCTGTAGATGTCATTTATATCCTACCTTTTATCCTCAATAGATCATGAAAATCCCCTTTGTTGCTAATTATATTTCCTGGCAGCCCCATGGCCCGGCCTATGTGCGTGCTGTTATTTCTTTGGAGAGTCCTAGATTTTTGCTCTTAGTTGTAACACATCATGAGTGACCTCCTGTCTCCACGGTGTTTTGTCCTTAAGATGGAGACAGATATAGAGCTCCTGGATCAGGGAACACTGCAACCTGTAGGATCCTTAACTTCAGGAGCTGTCCCCCTAACCATCTGGTCACCTCTCATCCTTCACCCAGCCCTGATGCTCACTTTGCAAATTCTTTGCCAACCTAATGGGTGAACCCTCAGCTGTTTTGATGAGTACTCCTCTGACTGCTGGAAGGTGACAGGAAGGAGTTTGAGCAATGTTAAAACTACTGAGACTGGGGATGTCTTGGGGGCATCATTAATGTCAACCCCCACCCCACCAAACACACACACACACACACACAC
>NW_022311419.1:0-156 GCF_002776525.5 Piliocolobus tephrosceles | reverse complement strand
CACTTCCTCTGCCTCCCAGGTGCTTAATTTGTATGGCTTTGGTTTGCTGGTGAGGAAGAACTTTTATGTAATTTGAGGTCATTATATCTGTATCTGGAAATTGTCAAAATGAGGCTCTGGCTCCTTTTCCCAGTGAGAATTCATGAACATTGCCAA
>NW_022311418.1:0-1630 GCF_002776525.5 Piliocolobus tephrosceles | reverse complement strand
GGGTGTGGATGAGCGAGAGGAAGATCTCCAGGTTCTGGATATGCCCCGTGTCCTGCGGAAGTGAAACGTGGACCTGCTTCCTGCACACAGAACACACTCCAGTCCATAGGCATTTTCCCAGCACTGCATGAGCATTTTCACTGGAGAGCTGTTAGATTTGGGCATGGGATTCTGACACACAGGTCTCCCAAGTCTGTAGTTTTTGCAAAGCTTGTAGGGCAGCCTTCCAATCTGACTGAAGCTCTATGGGTTCCTTGCACCATAAAGTAATGGGATTATACAGAAAGTAAATGAAGTAAATGGTGATCTCAGCAAAATTCTACTGTAATGAGGTCATTTTTGGGGTAATCAGCAAAGCTTGCATTCAGGGAAGCAGCAAGGCAAGGGTTAGTAGGAATGCCACCCACATACAGAAGAGGATTTGGAATCTGTTTCTGAAGCAGTGTCCCGAGGACCTGGGGTCTAACCATAAAAACAAATCAAAGCCATTTGGCTGAGCTGGAATGTTGGAGAACACCCAGGTGAGACTGAATGGCACCTGGGCTTCTGTTGCTATGTGGAACAGACTTTAGTGGGTTCTCCTGAGTTATGGATGTACACGCAGCGTGTGGTTCCCCAGAGGGGACAATCCCCTCCTTGCTTGGCCAATGAACAGTTTAAGGTTAAACAATTGTCTACGATCATCTGGGCCAAGAACTGGTCTGAAGGGTTAGCCATCAGGGTGGGAGTGGCCTTTCCAGATGGCCACCCAAGAAGGGAAGTGGGAGTCTGGGCATTCACTTTCCTGCTGGTGTTGTACAGCTTCTCAGCCCTTGTGGGTCTTCAGAGAAGCATTTAGCAAAGTTGAGTGGTGCTTCCTGAGAGGCATAGGAAGTTTCCATCCATAACTCATATACATTGGAGCACAGGTGTATCGCTGAGTCCATGATCATGTCTGGATGCTTTCTGTGAATGCAAAGCTCCAACCCTTCATGCTGCAGTCTGGGTTTGTGCTGCAGCATCATTAGCCCATTTGGACTGAAGTCTGTGCATCCAGAGAATCACCTCCTCATCCTTAAAACAGGGTGATCTGAGGTTGTGAGGGCTGCTGGTGTTTAAGCATTGGTGCCATGGGACCCATTCAATATCTAAGAATTGTGTTGCCCACCATGGACACAGGTCAGGTTGTATTTGGGGTGTAGCCCCTCTAACAGGGCTTACAGGGAATTCCCCAGGTTTCCCGCCTGGAGTACAAATTCTGACTAGGGCTGTCCTGTTCCCAGCAGCTCTCTAGGCTCCAAGGCCTGGGTTTAACAGCTACCCCACAAGCCGTGTGTACATGAGATACCATGCAAGATCAGTCATGGAGAACACTGACATCTTGTCACTCTGGGCTTCTTCCCAGTGCTTCCGTATTGAGACAGATTATGGGGTCAGCTCACACCCACTTTTCCTTGGAGCCTTTCTTCCCGATGGCCACGTTTGGTGATGGCACTTCCATATGGTCTTTGCCTGATGTAGTTTTTGTCTCTAGTTTGAAGGCTTCTTCTCCTCATTTGCTGCCTCTGACTGCACCCTTGGTGGGTTCTGGAGCAATAATCCCTACTTCCTGCCAGGAGGAGTAAGTGGGAAATATTAGCTAACCTTTAAA
>NW_022311415.1:351-2589 GCF_002776525.5 Piliocolobus tephrosceles | reverse complement strand
TTTTTTTTCATAGAACACTTGATTTGTAGAGTAATCAGTAAAAGGCTTATAGTCCACACAATTTTATACATAACTATAAACATGTAAATATGTGTTCTTTTTCGCCAGCATGTTTATTCATAAATATGTAATTAATAATAAAAGTATATGTACGTATGTATATATATATATACATATATTACATAAAGAGGTATATTATTCTTATTGATACTATAAACCTACTTTTTATATTAAAAAAGAGGAAATATTTTAGGTCAAATAATAAAAAAAAAAATAACAGAGAAAAAAAGTCATTAGCATACAAGTGTATACATATTTATATATATATATTTGAAAAATATAAATAAAAAAAAAACCATAAAACATGTCATGTTTTTTTTTTAATTTAAATTATGTATAATGTATACATATTATATATATAACAAATACATGAATAAGTAAATGAGAAATTTTAATCAAAATAAAAATGAATTGTAAAACAAGAATAAATATACAAAATTAAAAACTATATTTACCAATTAATTTACTCAACATATAATGGCAAAACAAGAGCGACCTCCATTCATAAATAAATAAATAATTTTACATGCTTGTTTAAATGAATAAATGTAATTGTATATATGTATATATGCGATTAAAATGTACGTAGGTTTATATATTTAAAGCAAATTATATATGTAAATATATACATATATACGTACATGCTGTATGACAAATTGCTTTAATTTTTATTGTAAAAATTAAGTGAATAAATAAAAAATTAAATGGTTGAATAAGTGAATAATTAAACGAAATGTTCAACAAACAATTAAATGCATTAATTAGTGAAGAGATTGGTAAATATATATATATATATATATATATATATATATATATATATATATATATATATATAATTATTTTTAAATATAAACTTTATGATGGTTCCTGTAAGCATTACATATGTTATACATATATGTATACATTCTGAATAAAAAAAAAAATAATACAATAGGAGGTTAAATATAAAAATAATTAGTAACGGAAGTTAATATAACGCTACGTCTTTGTAATATACAATCACAGATGTACATATATGAATTGTTTATAAAACTTTTAAACGACATAAACAAAACAAGTATTAAATAAATATTGCAAAATGAAAATTTTTATAAAAAAATAATATTTTTTTTATTTCATAAGCATTAGCAAATATATGCAGTAATGTATGGAGCAATACATATAAAATATGGTAAAAGTACTAATTATTGAAAATGCTTGCATATATATATATATATATATATATATATATATACTTATTTATTTGTTTATTTATTTAACATATTTTTATATATGATTGTGGTAGTAGTTTTATTTATTTTTTTTTTTTTTCCGTTTTGCATTTACATGGACCAAAGTCAGGGTACCAAAACGCATCCTTTATTCCATAAAAATTACGTCCGTCAAATATATTTATACATATTTATATATATATATGCACATGTGAATATGTTATGTATAAGGTCGGCTAAATGGTGTAGCACTCTTCTTAAGGTAAGTTTGTAATATACATTTTTTTTTTTTTTTTTTTTTCTTTTCTCATATATTAAGCCAAAAAATACTACATGAAAAATAAATAGATACCCATATGTATTTATTTTATACATACATATGTTTTTAATAACATACAAATAATTCTTAACAAAAACCAATATACACCGTTTTACCAAGATTGATCAATTAGGTATGTTCTCAATATATGTGTACAGATGTAATGATATGCTTTTAAGCGTTTTTTTTTATTTTAACATAAAAAAAGGTGGCAAGAATTATATGTATATACGTCTGTGTATAACTATTTTTTTTTCTGTTCTTTTTATAAAATATTTAAATATATTAAACTAAAACTTATATATATATATATATTTTATTTTTTATTTTTTATTTTTTTATTTTTTTTTTTTTTTGGCTAAACTTTTATATTAAATATGTTACAAAATTAACGTGTGAAAAATTAGCAATTATAACAAAAAGGATTTTTAAAAAATAATAAGTTCAGAATAACATAGTAATATATAGAACCAAATATAGAATTCACATATTAATATATGTACATATATGATTTTTAAAACACACACATTTGTAAAAATCTAATTGTTTCAAGTAAATAGAAATTAATGTCTTATATGTAAGGAAAAATATATTTAATGTTTTATACATTTTTCTTGGTATAAGCAATCTATATACTAGGTGTAATAC
>NW_022311415.1:0-251 GCF_002776525.5 Piliocolobus tephrosceles | reverse complement strand
AAAAAAAAAAAAAAAAAAAAAAAAAAAAAAAAAAAAAAAAATTACATGCATGGTAGAAGGTTTAAAAAATTTTGAACAAATTTCTTTTAACAAGTTATTCATATAATTTTTTTTCTTTTTTTTTTTCAATTGATATTAAGAATTATTTTTTATGCTAAGGATAATAAAAAGTCTAATTTTATAACTTACAACTTATTAACAGTTCACAAATAAATCTACAATCACATAAAAATTATATAATCTAAAACGAG
>NW_022311412.1:0-8916 GCF_002776525.5 Piliocolobus tephrosceles | reverse complement strand
GGGAAGGGGAACATCACACACTGGGGCCTATCATGGGGAGGGGGGAGGGGGGAGGGATTGCATTGGGGAGTTATACCTGATATAAATGATGAATTGATGGGTGCTGACGAGTTGATGGGTGCAGCACACCAACATGGCACATGTATACATATGTAACAAACCTGCACGTTATGCACATGTACCCTAGAACTTAAAGTATAATAAAAAAAAAAAAGATTAAATAAAAACAAATATCTAACGAATTGATAGAACTGTTAGCTTATTTGCACAATGAAGGAATAATGTAGGATAAGAAAGCAGTGATTTTAGAAAAGATGGTCAGAGAAGTATTTTTGAAGCAGTACCATATAAACAACGACTTAAATTAAGTGAGGATGCTATAATGGAAATGTCTTATAGACTATTATACCAAGCAAAGAGAACGGTATCATTAAGTTGTTGCTATGTAACAAAGTCACCCCAGAACTCATTGACTCAAAACAATTGGCATTTGTTTAGTTCATGAGTTCATGGGTCTTTGGATCATTCTTTTAGTCTAGGCCAACTTTGGATGACACTACCTAGGTTGGCTCAGCTATACACCTGTTTCAGCTGCCAGGTAGATAGGAGCTGACTAATCTAGGATTGCCTTGGCAAGAATATATCAGCTCTACTCCACCTCCAGCTACCTCATTCTTTATCATGCTAGCTCATTATTGGGGTTCAAGAAAGAGAGGAAGGTAGTCAAAGGTTATTGAGGCCTAGATTTTTAACTAATCCTCCATCACTTTTGTTACATTTTTTTGGCCTAGGAAAATCACAATGTCAGCCTAAAGTCATGGGCTGAAGGAAAGAGACTATGTTTTGCTGGAATGAGTGGCAGAATCATTTTACAAAGGGTGTGGATACAGATAGGAGTTAAGAATTATCGTTATTTTTATAATCTATCTATTATTTAAAAAAAAAAAACTACCTGAAAAGTTATTGAGTCAAAAATACAATTCACATGACCAGAAACTATCAATGAGATAACTGTGACTAGAATACAGTGATCAAAGTGGATTAAGGCATAAGTTCAGAGAGGATACCAGAGGATGTAAAGTCTCTTGTAATCAGTTTAGATATTATTACAAGTGTTACAGGAGACTGTTGAAAGTTGAGAGTAGGGGATTAACCTGATTTGATTTACATTTTTTAACTTGCATTTTTGAAATATCATTATTGCTCTTATTTGAAAAATTTGCTGTAAGGGCTTAGAGTGGAAGCAGTGAAACTAGTTGAGAAGTGATCACATAGTATAGACAAGAGATTAGAGAAGATTGGTAACAATGGACAATGCAAGGAGAACTCATGCTGGGGGATAAATTTTACATGTGGATGTGAAAGACAACGTGAAAGAAAAATCAGCCAGGAATCACTAGTTTATAGTAATTACTTCTGCTCATCACTTGTTCCTTCTTTAAATCACTTTGTTCACTGGCTTTTGTTATAACACAAGTTCCCCTTTATTTGTTCATTTGCTTTTTTTTTTTCTCACTCTTTTTGTTTCACTAGCTGCTCTGTTTCAGCCACTTTGCCAATGGCTACTTATCCCACCGCTCCTTAAATGTTTAATTTCCACAAGATATGTCCTAGATTATTTTATTATCTATAACTAATATCCTTTCCCAGATTACCATACCATTTTTATAGGTTTGTTGTTAATCTCTTTTATTTTATATTTATACTAGCCCTGATATTTCTTCACACTGTCAAAAAAATAAAAAATAAATAAATAAAAGAATCCTAAGCCTATTTTACATCCTCATTTAGTTGTCTTATAAGCCCTTTAAAACTAATGTGAACAGAACTATATTCATTTATTCCCCCTACAGACTTGATTCTTTTCATTTATCCTGTGTACTACCTTAATCAATATATTTTCTTACAACAGAAATCTGAATGTAATAATTAATCTCTTTATCTTTTATCTTTGAGTCCACAGCTAATCAACTCCATATTATGTTCATACTATGCCACAAAATCTCTATAATCTCTTCATTTTTCTCCATTTATACTTTTACATTTGATACTCTTCAGCAATCACCAGTAATACAGCACTAATTTCTTTACAAATTATTCTTAATTCCACTCTATTCTATATACTGTGGCAGGAATAATTTTACCATTACAAATTACCTAAGTCAATCCCATGATCAACATATGATGTATTATTATATACATAGATTATATGTAATGGGTAATCAATGTATTAAACAAAATCTCATTCTTTAAGAATAAATACCATAGTCTACAAGAACAGCTTCACAGTTTCAATGTGATCTATAATTTCTTTCACAGCCTTATATCATGCTATGCTTCTCATTAGTCTATATTCTTCACACTATTATACTTTTGTTTTCTTAGTTTTGTTTAGATCATGTGCATCTCCACCTCTAGGTTTTGTCATGTTTTCTTCTCACTATATGAATTAGTATTTTTCATATTTCCCATCCCCTAGCCCCATGCAAATACATAATGTATACAACTAACTTCTATTAATTGGTAAAAACTATTTAGTGTAAATTAAGGGGTAGAACTTGACACACAAAAAAATACAGCATATTATAACACTGTAGTGTGTAAACTACTAATATCTTGAGTAGGATAACAAAAAGAGAAACCTATCAAAATTAATACCTATGACAACTTTTAAGACACAGAGAGTATAATAACATTTAAATAGAAACAAAGACAGTTTAAAAGCGGAGGAAGACGAAGTTAAAATGTAGTTTCTATTAGTTTTTCCTTCTTGTTTGTTTGTTAATTTTTGCATCAGAGTTTGTTATCATTTTAAAATAATGGATTATAAATGATATTTGCAAGCCTTGTGGTAACTTCAAATTAAAAAAAATAAAAACCTACAACATATACACAAAAGCTAAAAAGCAAGAAATTCAATAATACCATCAGAGAAAATCACTTTCCTAAAAAGGAATATAGGAAAGAAGGAAGAAAGAGAAGACCACAAAACAACCAGAAAACAAATAACACAACAGCAGGAGTAAGTCCTTATGATCAGTAATATCATTGAAGGAAAATGTGCTGAACTCTTTAATCAAAATATACAGAGTGGCTGGATGAATAAAAAAGCAAGACCCATCTGCTCCCTTCAAGAAGCACACTTCATGAATAAAGACACACACAGACTGAACATAAAAGGATGGAAAATTTGTTCCATGCAAATGGAAACTACAAAAGGAAGGAGTATGTGTGTGTGTGTGTGTGTGTGTGTGTGTGTGTGTGCGTGCGTATCAAATAAAATAGATTTCAAGAAGAAAACTATAAAAAGAGACAAGGAGGGTCATTATATAATGATAAAGGAGTCAATTCAACAAGAGCATATAACAATTGTAAATATATATGCGCCCAACAATGCAGTACCTATGTATACATAAAGCAAATATTATTAGAGCTAAAGAGAGAGAGAGACTCACATACAATCATAGCCAGAGTTTCCAATGCCACACTTTCAGCATTGGAAAGATCATCCAGATATAAAATCAACAAAGAAATATTGAACTTAATCTGCAATATAGATCAAAAGGACCTAAGCTATTTACAGAAGATCTTATCCAATGGCTGCTGAATGTGTACCCTTCTCCTCAGCATATGGATTGTTCTTAAGGAGAGACCTTATGTTATACACAAAAAAGTTTTTAAAAATTCAAAAAATTTGAAACATGTCACATATCTCCTCTGACCATAATGTAAGATAATTAGAACTCAATAACAAAGAATTTTAAAACTACACAGATTCATGGAAATTAAACAATATGCTCCGGAATCATCAGTGGATAAAGGAAATAAGAGGAAAAGGAAATCGTTTTTTGAAACATATAAAAATAGCAACACAGCATACCAAAGCCTAAGTGATACAGCAAAAGCAGTATCAAAGCCTAAGTGATATAGCAAAAGCAGTACCAAGAGGAAAGTTTATGGCAATAAGCACTTACAACGAAGTAGAAAAACTTTAAATAAACAACTTAATTATGCATTTTTAACAACTAAAAAAGCAAGAGCAAATGAAACACAAAATTAGTAGAAGAAAAGAAAGTAATAAAGATCAGAGAAAAATAAATAAAATTAATATATGTATAAAAGATCAATAGATGAAAAGTTCATTTATTTGAAAAGATAAATAAAATAAACAAAATTTTAGCAGACTGAGAAAAGAGAGAAGACCCAAATACATACAATCAGAAGTGAAGAAAGATACATGACAATTGATACTACATAAATTCAAAGGAATATTAGAGACTACTATGAGCAATTATATGCCACTAAATTGAAAAACCTGTAAGAAATGAATGAATTCCATGGTACATACAACCTAACAATATTGAACCATTAAAAAATCTAAAACCTGAATGGACCAAGCAAAGTGATTGAAGATTATAATAAAAAGGCTCCCAACAAAAATAGCCAGAATTTGATGACTTTCAGGCTACCAAACACTAACAGAAATATATATATCCATCCTATTCCAACTATTCCAACACACAGAGGAGGAGGGAATATTTCCAAAATCCTTCTATGAGGCCAGTATTACCCTGATACCAAAACCAGAAAAAGACATACCAAAAAAACAAAACTACAAGCCAATATTTCTGAGGAAGATTGTGGTAAAAATCTTCAACAAAAAACTAGCAAACTGAATTCATCAACACATTAAAAAAATCATTAATCATGACTAAATGGTATTCATCCCAGGGATGCAAGGACGTTTCTGCAAATCAATCAATGTGATACATTATATCGAAAGAATGAAGAACAAAAATTATATGATCATTTCAATTGATGCTGAAGAAGCATTTGATAAAATTAAACATTCCTTCATAATAAAAACCCTCAAAAAAAAAAAAAAACTGGGTATAGAAGGAACATACCTCAACAAAATAAAAGCCATATATGACAGACTCAGAACTAGTATCATAATGAATGGGGAAAAACTAATGAAAGCCTTTCTTCCAAGATCTAGAACAAAAAAGGATGCTCACTTTTACATTATTCGACTTAGTACTGGAAGTCCTAGGTAAAGCAATGAAACAAGAGAAATAAATAAACAGTATCCAAAGTGGAAAGGAAGCCAAATTATCCTCTTTGCAGATAATATAATTTTATATTTGGAAAAATCTCATGACTCCACTAAAAAACTATTAGAACTGATAAACAAATTTAGTAAAGTGTAATAAAAAAACCAATATACAAAAATCAGTAGTGTTTTTATATGCCAATAGCAAACAATCTTTAAAAAATCAAGTAAGTAATCCCATTTACAATAGCTACAGTTAAAATAAAAGGCCAAGGAATAAACTTAATCAAAGAAGTGAAAGAGCCTTACAATAAAAACATACATTCAAAAAATTGAAAAGGACACAAAAAGTGGAAAAATATTTCAAGTTCATGAATTGGAAAACTCAATATTGTTAAAATGCCCATACTACTGAAAGCAATTGACAGATTCAATGAACTCTCTTTAAAAATACTAATGACATTCTTCAAAGAAATAGGAAAAAATCTCCTAAAATTTATATGGAAATGAAAAAGACTTGGAATAGCTGAAGCTATTTTGAACAAAATGAACAAAACTGGAGAAATTACATTTCTTGCCTTTAAATTATATTACAGAGCTATAGTAAACAAAACAGCATTGTACTGGCATAGAAACTGATACATACAATAGAATAGTGAACTCAGAAATAAATCCATGCATCTACAGTGAACTCATTTTCAACAAAAGTGCCAAAAGTATACATTGGCAAACAGTCTCTTCAATAAGTGGTGCTGCGGAAATTGGGTATACATATGTGGAAGAATAAAACTAGGCCCCTATCTCTCACCACATTCACAAATTGAATCAAAATGTATTGAAGACATAAATCTAAGAACTCAAACTATGAAACTACTACAAGTAAACATCAAGGAAACTCTTCAGGGTATTGGTCTGGGAACAGATTTTTTTGAGCAATACCTCAAAAGTAGAGGCAACCAAATGAAAATGGACAAATGAGATCACATAAAATTAAAAAGCTCTGCACAGAAAAGGAAGAAATTAACCAAGTGAAGAGACAATACTTGGAATGGAAGAAAATATTTGCAAACTGTCTATCTAAGGGATTAATAAGCAGAATATATAAGGAACTCAACTCAATAGGGACACATCTAATAATCTGAATAAAAAATAGGCAAATGAGGCCGGACCCAGTGGGTCATGCCTGTAATCCCAGCATTTTGTTAGGCCGAGGTGAGCAGATCATGAGGTCAGGAGATTGAAACCTACCTGGCCAACATGGTGAAACCATGTTTGTAGTAAAAATACAAAAATTAGCTGGGCATGGTGGCGCATACCTGTAGTCCCAGCTACTCAGGAGACTGAGGCAGGAGAATCACTTGAACTCAGGAGGCAGAGGTTACAATGAGCCAAGATCACGCCACTGACTCCAACCTGGTGACAGAGAAACACTCCATCTTAAAAAAAAAAAAAAAAAAAGCAAATTTATAAGCATCCTGAATAGGCATTTCTGAAAAGAAGACATACAAACCGCAACCAGACATATGAAAAGGTGATCAATATTACTCATCCTCAGAGAAATGCAAATCAAAACTACAATGAAATATCATCTCATTCCAGTTAAAATGGCTCTTATCCTAAGATAGGCAGTAATGAATGTTGGTAAGAGTGTGGAGAAAAGGGAACCCTCATACACTGTTGGTGGGAATGTAAATTACTACAGCCACTATGGAGAACATTATGGAAGTTTCTCAAAAAACTAAAAATAAAACTAAGATACAGTCCAGCAGCCCACTGCTAGGTATGTACCCAGAATAAATAAATTCAGTATATCCTTTGCTGTACTCTCATGTTTATTGCAGAACTATTCATGGAAGCCAATATTTGGAATAAACCTAAGAGTCCATCAACTGATGCATGTATTACGAAAATATGGTATGTATACACAGCAGAGTTCTATGCACCCCCCCAAAAAAATAAAAATGAGATCATGTCATTTACAACATAGATATGGAGCACCCTATCTTAAGTGAAATAAACCAGGCACTGAAAGACAAACTTTGCATCTTCTCAGTCATGTGCGGGCACTAAAAATTAAAACATTTGAATTCAAGGCCATAGAGAATTCAAAAAGGATAGTGAGAAGGCTAGTGGGAAGGGGGCAGGAGGTGGTGATGATTAATGTGTACAAGAATATAATTAGATAGAATGAATAAGATCTAGTACTTGATAGCACAACAAGGTGACCACAGTCAACAACGATTTATTACAGGGTTAAAAATAATTAAAAGTATAATTGAAATGTTCATAACACAAAGAAATGAAAGTTGCTTGAGGTGATGGATATGCCATTTACCCTGATATAATTATTATACATTGATGCCCGTATTAAAGTATTTCATGTACCCCATAAATATATATGCCTACTATGTACCCATAAAAAAAGAACCAAAAAACCAAAATAACCAGATTATTATTTGGTTCAGAGAACATTATTAGTTGGAAAATACTTCAACAAATGGTAATTTCAAAGGCTTAAATGGGTTGAATAGGTAGTTTAGAGAACTTTTTGAAAACAGACAAAGCAAAAATATTTATAACATTGATTAAGTCATCTTTCATGATACTATGGTCACATAATTGCTAATATATGTAGGTATAATAAAACATTAATACTCAAATAATAATAAATAAAAAGTGATAGATAAGTTCTATTTCTGAGAAAGATACAGCAAATCCTAGCAGGCTATCTAAAAAAAAATTTATCTTTAAAGACATTAGAGAGCTGTGAAATAAAATGAGGATAATAAGTAAATTTAATGAAAACAATGACTGTTCTGAGATAAGCTTTTTAGTGCAAGCCACTTTTCCTTACAGACACTGTCTTTTGTCTCTGCAGGCTTGAGAGAGGATTTGGTCTAGAAAGGGTAAATAGAAATCATTAGCACGAGCAGTTTTCTCCACTGAATATCTGCTATGTGTAAGTGCTTCATAGGAAATAAGTGGGCTCAGTCAAGAGATTCTACAGGAAGAGTGAAACATCCTTTAGGTTCGTATGCATCAAAAATAGCACATACATACATGTCTTTTATTGAACCTTAAGAATATTTAAAAATATATAGGACAGTCGGGAGCAGTGGCTCATGCCTGTAATCTCAGCACTTTGGGAGGCCGAGGCAGGCGGATCACCTGACAGGCTGGTTTGACAGACTAGCCTGTCAAACATGGAGAAACCCCGTCTCTACTAAAAGTGCAAAATTAGCTGGGTGTGGTGGCGCATGCCTTTAATACCCGCTACTTGGGAGGCTGAGGCAGGACAATAGCTTGAACCTGGAAAGTGGAGATTGCAGTGTGCCAAGATTGCACCATTACACTCCAGCTGGGCAACAAGAGCAAAATTCCATCTCAAAAAAAAAAAAAAAATATATATATATATATATATATATATATTATTTATTTATTTATTTATATTTGTATGCACACATATATGACAATATCTTAAATAATTTTGAGTAAGTACAATTTCTAAATATTTTAGTGAATTAAAAGTTAGGTGTGGGAATAAACATAATGAGTCTTTATCTACATATATTATTAAAAATAGTTTTCATATCTAGAGAAAAAATGTTTAGTTTTAAATTCTGTATCCAGTCAAAATTTATTGAATGAAGACATTTTAAGATCTACAAGAACTCAGAAAATTTGTTAACAGGGGGAGGAGCAAGATGGCCGAATAGGAACAGCTTCAGTCTCCATCTCCCAGCGTGAGCGACACAGAAGACCGGTGATTTCTGCATTTTCAACTGAGGTACTGGGGTCATCTCACTCGGGAGTGCCGGACAATCGGTGCTGGTCAACTGCTGCAGCCCGACCAGCGAGAGCTG
>NW_022311410.1:642-3201 GCF_002776525.5 Piliocolobus tephrosceles | reverse complement strand
TATATATATAGTTAAGCAAAGTACCTAGTACATTTTGGCCAAAGCAGATGTCATCTCTCTTCTGTCTTTTGTTTACTTTTTTTCCTAGCCCAATAATCCTAGAGATTTTAAAGTACTTCTGCTTGTTTACTTTCATTTTCAGAAAAGTTAATTATAAAGCAAATAAACTCATTTTAGGAAAAATGCAAAAAATCTGATAATATGCTCATTTATAAATAAAAAAGCAAACAAAACCTTTAAATTCTAACTACAGCCACCAGCCTACTCCCACCCTTTCCAAGGTATTCTAATGCTCTGCTTCCTTTTCTCCAAGGCATACTTTTTTCCTAAGGATAGTTCCATTTTATTTTTTACATACACTTCTTTAATTTTTTCACCTTATTCTAATTTTCTTTACTTTTCTATTGATTATGGGTTTAGTAAGAAAAACGTTAAGGGTGGCAGTCAGAGTGCATGCAGAATTCTTCAAAGCAATGAATGTTGAGAAAAGCTATGTATGTTCAGAAGTTAATAGTCTCCCATCTAGATTTCTGTGCAGCTTGAATTCCTCAGTGTTTCTGAACTTCTGGTGTTTTTCTCTTATGTTTTAACTAATACTCTGCTACTATTTTTGTCTTGATTATCGTTTCAGTGGGATTTTAAAAATTTCTTTCCATTATTTTTCTTTTCTCCTTATTTCTTTCCTCCTCTTCTCTTACATTTTCTCTTTCTTTCTCTACAGCTTCATCCTTTCATTAATTTACTTCTCTCCTTTTAAGTTTTGGTAACTGTTTTTCATTTGGCCAGCTCTCAGTATACCTTATTTATTTAGTATGTTTGTGTTACGTTCCAAAGCAAACATCCTCACCAGTGGTGCAAGACTGAAGAATTGTGATCATTAGCTCTGCAATCACAACCACAGAATGCCTGTGGCTTCCCTAAAACCTTCTCTTAGAACCTTCCCTTACTTGGAAACAATCTCATCTTAAGAAATCAAGCAATGCTCGAAGAAATTTTGAGGAACCCATAAGCAAGAAAAACTGTGTACTCATTTCCCGTAACATGATACCATTTCAGAATTACCTGTGTGGTGCTTTTCATTGCTATAAAAATCAAATTAAACTCGGTGTGATTGTAATGTAACGGGATACTTCACTTGAGAAAGGAGTTTTTTTATAATTTGGAGAAGCATTGAGACTCAGCAGTGAATATTCATGACATGGACTAGGACCATTTAAACAGACAGCTTCTAGAAATATCTCTTGAGGCCATTTAATCTCTTGTGCTTGACGATCCTGACCCAAGGTGAGATTGAGTCTCAAATACATGAAAATTCTTAAGCCATTAGTTTTATTTTGTCCCTGAAAAACTAGACTTTAACTTTCAGAATACATTTTCTCATTAGAATTATCTGTTTAAAAATTCTTGGTGACATTCCATTTTTCACCTAATCTCATGTTTGTCTTGTTCTGTTTTGTCAAAAATGTTTTCCTAAAAAAGAAAAAAAAAAAAAAACCTCTAGAATGATTAATCGAGTGAGATTCTCAATAAATCTGCAACTAGAACCATCTGTAAGTCCTAACAAGTTTCAGTTTCTATCACATTAATGTCTTTTACTGAATAAACTTTGCTCTAGGTCACTATCCAAAAAACTTATGTGAGTTCTGCTGATTGTATCCTGACTTTGTATTCATTCCTAAGAGCTGATATGGGAAGCAAAATTGCCCAAAAATCTGTCTTCTCAGACTCATGGATAGTTAGAATGCAGGCTACAGATATCAAACCTTCTAGTCAGGGGTTAGACCTAGTAAAGTGCAGAATGAATACGTTCAACAGAAAGTTGTACAATTTTAGGGTCTTTTAAAAATTTTGGCCTAAGTCATGTCTCTACCAGACTAGACACCTGTCCCAGATATGTATTCTTAATATAGCAGAAATTATTTAAATATCTTACCATATGTCACAATTACATCAATAACATTTGGAATCATAGTGACCCCTTTGAAGATTTTTAGTATAAGTAAAAATGTTTAACTTAGAAGTAACTGGAGCGGAAACATCCTTATTATTAAGTGCTAAGCCTTTTTAAAAGGGTATATGAAGATTCTAAATAGATTTCTGACTCCAAAATACCTATAACAATGGAGTCTTTGGCCATGGCTAATTTAAAAAAACATAATACTCTAAAGACTGTGTCATTTATTAATTTGCCAAATTCTTCTTTCTTTTAACATTTTCTTTATCCCACAGTATCTTTTCTTGCTTTCTGTGCTACCACACTATACAATTGTACTCTTTTTCTCCCAAATTTCTTTTTCTAACCATCAATTGTCTTCTCCCTCTGATTATGTCTGAAAATAACCACTTGCTTTTCCTTCTTTCCTCTCCTTTCCTTTCCTTTCCTTTCCTTTGCTTTCCTTTCCTTTCCTTTCTCCTTCTTTCTTTCTTTCTTTCTTTCTTTCTTTCTTTCTTTCTTTCTTTCTTTCTTTTCTTTCTTCCTTTCTTTCCTTTCTTTTTTCTCCTTCCTTCCTCTCTCCCTCCCTCCCTCCCTTCCTCTTCCCCTTCCTCTTTTCTTTTCTT
>NW_022311410.1:0-542 GCF_002776525.5 Piliocolobus tephrosceles | reverse complement strand
TTCTTTCTTTCTTTCTTTCTTTCTTTCTTCCTTCCTTCCTTTCTTTCCTTTCTTTCTTTTCCTTTCTTTTTCTCTCCTTCCTTCCTTCCTTCCTTCCTTCTTTCCTTCCTTCCTCCCTCCCTCTCTTCCTCTTCCCCTTCCTCTTTTCTTTTCTTTCTTTTTGTTTCTTTCTTTTCTCTCTTCTGAGTCTCACTCTGTCACCCAGGCTTGAATGCAGTGGCAGGGATCACAGCTCACTGCAGTGTCGACCTCCTGGGCTCAGGTGATCATCCTGCTTCAGCCTCCTGGGTAGCTAGGACCACAGGCACGTACCACCACACACAGCTAATTTTAGTATATTTTTGTAGAAATGAGAGTCTCACTGTGTTGCCCAGGTTTGTCTCAAACTCCCAGGCTCAAGCAGTCCGCCTGCCTCAGCCTCTCAAACTGCTGGTATTATAGCAGCGGAGGCACATGCTGGGCCTCAAATGGACATTTTCTTAAACATTGGACTGTAAACAAAGACATTAGCCCTAGTAGGCAGAAGATACTATCCTGGTCTA
>NW_022311409.1:0-1084 GCF_002776525.5 Piliocolobus tephrosceles | reverse complement strand
TACCTACTTAAGCCTCAGCGATGGCGGGCGCCCCTCCCCCAGCCTCGTTGCTGCCTTGCCGTTAGATTGCCGCAGACTGCTGTGTTAGCAAGGAGGGAGGCTCCGTGGGCGTGTGACCCTCCCGGCCAGGTGTGGGATATAATCTCCGGTGTGCCGGTGTTACAGCGCAGTATTGGGGTGGGAGTTACCCGATTTTCCAGGTGTTGTGTGTCTCAGTTCCCCTGGCTAGGAAAAGGGACTCCCTTCCCCCTCGCGCTTCCCAGGTGAGGCAATGCCTCGCCCTGCTTCAGCTCTCACTGGTCGGGCTGCAGCAGCTGACCAGCACCGATTGTCCGGCACTCCCGAGTGAGATGACCCCAGTACCTCAGTTGAAAATGCAGAAATCACCGGTCTTCTGTGTTGCTCGCGCTGGGAGATGGAGACTGAAGCTGTTCCTATTCGGCACTCTTCCAAGACTAAACCAGGAAGAAGTTGAATCCCTGAATAGACCAATAGCAGGCTCTGAAATTGAGGCAACAATTAATAGCCTACCCACCAAAAAAAGCCCAGGACCAGATGGATTCACAGCTGAATTCTACCCGAGGTACAAGGAGGAGCTGGTACCATTCCTTCTGAAACTATTCCAATCAATAGAAAAAGAGGGAATCCTCCCTAACTCATTTTATGAGGCCAACATCATCCTGATACCAAAGCCTGGCAGAGACACAACAAAAAAAGAGAATTTTAGACCATTCTCCCTGATGAACATCGATGCAAAAATCCTCAATAAAATACTGGCAAACTGGATTCAGCAGCACATCAAAAAGCTTATCCACCATGATCAAGTGGGCTTCATCCCTGGGATGCAAGGCTGGTTCAACATTCGCAAATCAATCAACGTAATCCAGCATATCAACAGAACCAAAGACAAGAACCACATGATTATCTCAATAGATGCAGAAAAGGCTTTTGACAAAATTCAACAGCCCTTCATGCTAAAAACGCTCAATAAATTCGGTATTGATGGAACGTACCTCAAAATAATAAGAGCTATTTATGACAAACCCACAGCTAATATCATACTGAATGGGCAAAAACTGGAAAA
>NW_022311407.1:0-3977 GCF_002776525.5 Piliocolobus tephrosceles | reverse complement strand
TGGAGAGTTCTATAGATGTCTATTAGGTCCGCTTGGTGCAGAGATGAGTTCAATTCCTGGATATCCTTGTTAACTTTCTGTCTCGTTGATCTGTCTAATGTTGACAGTGGAGTGTTGAAGTCTCCCATTATTATTCTATGGGAGTCTAAGTCTCTTTGTAAGTCTCTAAGGACTTGCTTTATGAATCTGGGTGCTCCTGTATTGGGTGCATGTATATTTAGGATAGTTAGCTCTTCCTGTTGAATTGATCCCTTTACCATTATGTAATGGCCTTCTTTGTCTCTTTTGATCTTTGATGGTTGAAAGTCTGTTTTATCAGAGACTAGGATTGCAACCCCTGCTTTTTTTTGTTCTCCATTTGCTTGGTAGATCTTCCTCCATCCCTTTATTTTGAGCCTATGTATGTCTCTGCATGTGAGATGGGTCTCCTGAAGACAGCAGACTGATGGGTCTTGACTCTTTATCCAGTTTGCCAGTCTGTGTCTTTTAATTGGACCATTTAGTCCATTTACATTTAAGGTTAATATTGTTATGTGTGAACTTGATCTTGCCATTATGATATTAACTCGTTATTTTGCTCATTAGTTGATGCAGTTTCTTCCTAGCCTCGATGGTCTTTACATTTTGGCATGTTTTTGCAGTGGCTGGTACCGGTTGTTCCCTTCCATGTTTAGGGCTTCCTTCAGGGTCTCTTGTAAGGCAGGCCTGGTGGTGACAAAATCTCTAAGTATTTGCTTATCTGTAAAGAATTTTATTTCTCCTTCACTTATGAAACTTAGTTTGGCTGGATATGAAATTCTGGGTTTAAAATTATTTTCTTTAAGAACTTTGAATATTGGCCCCCACTCTCTTCTGGCTTGTAGAGTTTCTGCCGAGAGATCTGCTGTCCGTCTGATGGGCTTCCCTTTGTGGGTAACCCGACCTTTCTCTCTGGCTGCCCTTAAGATTTTTTCCTTCATTTCAACTTTGGTGAATCTGGCAATTATGTGTCTTGGAGTTGCTCTTCTGGAGGAGTATCTTTGTGGCGTTCTCTGTATTTCCTGAATTTGAATGTTGGCCTGCCCTGCTAGGTTGGGGAAGTTCTCCTGGATGATATCCTGAAGAGTGTTTTCCAATTTGGTTCCATTTTCCCCCTCACTTTCAGGCACCCCAATCAGACGTAGATTTGGTCTTTTTACATAATCCCATACTTCTTGCAGGCTTTGTTCATTTCTTTTTCTTCTTTTTTCTTTTGGTTTCTCTTCTTGCTTCATTTCATTCATTTGATCCTCCATCACTGATACTCTTTCTTCCAGTTGATCGAGTTGGTTGCTGAAGCTTGTGCATTTGTCACGTATTTCTCGTGTCATGGTTTTCATCTCTGTCATTTCGTTTATGACCTTCTCTGCATTAATTAGTCTAGCTGTCAATTCTTCCACTCTTTTTTCAAGATTTTTAGTTTCTTTGCACTGGGTACGTAATTCCTCCTTTAGCTCTGAGAGGTTTGATGGACTGAAGCCTTCTTGTCTCATCTCATCAAAATTATTCTCTGACCAACTTTGATCCATTGCTGGCGATGGGCTGTGCTCCTTTGCAGGAGGAGATGCGCTCTTATTTTTTGAATTTCCAGCTTTTCTGCCCTGCTTTTTCCCCATCTTTGTGGTTTTATCTGTCACTGGTCTTTGATGATGGTGACGTACTGATGGGGTTTTGATTTAGGTGTCCTTCCTGTTTGATAGGTTTCCTTCTGACTGTCAGGACCCTCAGCTATAGGTCTGTTGGAGATTGCTTGAGGTCCACTCCAGACCCTGTTTGCCTGGATATCAGCAGCAGAGGTTGCAGAAGATAGAATATTGCTGAACAGCGAGTGCACCTGTCTGATTCTTGCTTTGGAAGCTTCCTCTCAGGGGTGTACTCCACCCTGTGAGGTGTGGGGTGTCAGACTGCCCCTAGTGGGGGATGTCTCCCAGTTAGGCTACTCAGGGGTCAGTGACTCACTTGAGCAGGCAGACTGCCCCTTCTCAGATCTCAACCTCCGTGTTGGGAGATCCCCTGCTCTCTTCAAAGCTGTCAGACAGAGTCGTTCGCGTTTCACAGGCTTCTACTCCTTTATCTGAGCCCTGTCCCCAGAGGCGCAGTCTACAGAGACAGGCAGGTTTCCTTGAGCTGCTGTGAGCTCCACCCAGTTCCAGCTTCCCAGCGGCTTTAGTTACCTACTTAAGCCTCAGCGATGGCGGGCGCCCCTCCCCCAGCCTAGCTGCTGCCTTGCGGTTAGATTGCCGCAGACTGCTGTGTTAGCAAGGAGGGAGGCTCCGTGGGTGTGGGACCCTCCCGGCCAGGTGTGGGATATAATCTCCAGTGTGCTGGTGTTACAGCACAGTATTGGGATGGGAGTTACCCGATTTTCCAGGTGTTGTGTGTCTCAGTTTCCCTGGCTAGGAAAAGGGACTCCCTTCCCCCTCGCGCTTCCCAGGTGAGGCGATGCCTCACCCTGCTTCAGCTCTCGCTGGTCGGGCTGCAGCAGCTGACCAGCACCGATTGTCCAGCACTCCCGAGTGAGATGACCCCAGTACATCATTTGAAAATGCAGAAATCACCGGTCTTCTGTGTCGCTTGCGCTGGGAGATGGAGACTGAAGCTGTTCCTATTTGGCCATCTTGCTCCGCCCCTAAAGGAGATAGAGACACAAAAAACCCTCCAAAAAATCAATGAATCCAGGAGTTGGTTTTTTGAAAAGATCAACAAAATTGACAGACTGCTAGCAAGGCTAATAAAGAAGAAGAGAGAGAGGAATGAAATAGACGCAATAAATAATGATAAAGGGGATATCACCACCGACCCCACAGAAATACAAACTACCATCAGAGAATACTATAAACACCTCTACGCAAATCAACTAGAAAATCTAGAAGAAATGGATAATTTCCTGGACATGTACACTCTCCCAAGACTAAACCAGGAAGAAGTTGAATCCCTGAAGAGACCCATAGCAGGCTCTGAAATTCAGGCAACAATTAATAGCCTACTCACCAAAAAAAGTCCAGGACCAGATGGATTCACAGCTGAATTCTACCAGAGGTACAAGGAGGAGCTGGTACCATTCTTTCTGAAACTATTCCAATCAATAGAAAAAGAGATAATCCTTCCTAACTCATTTTATGAGGCCAACATCATCCTGATACCAAAGCCTGGCAGAGACACACACAAAAAAAGAGAATTTTAGACCAATCTCCCTGATGAATATCGATGCAAAAATCCTCAATAAAATACTGGCAAACCGGATTCAGCAGCACATCAAAAAGCTTATCCACCATGATCAAGTGGGCTTCATCCCTGGGATGCAAGGCTGGTTCAACATTCGCAAGTCAATAAACGTAATCCAGCATATAAACAGAACCAAAGACAAGAACCACATGATTATCTCAATAGATGCAGAAAAGGCTTTTGACAAAATTCAACAGCCCTTCATGCTCAAAACGCTCAACAAATTCGGTATTGATGGAACGTACCTCAAAATAATAAGATCTTTGATGGTTTAAAGTCTGTTTTATCAGAGACTAGGATTGCAACCCCTGCTTTTTTTTTGTTCTCCATTTGCTTGGTAGATCTTCCTCCATCCCTTTATTTTGAGCCTATATATGTCTCTGCATGTGAGATGGGTCTCCTGAATACAGCAGACTGATGGGTATATAATAGTAGGTTTGTTAAGTTCTCCTGGATGGTATCCTGATGAGTGTTTTCCAACTTGGTTCCATTTTCCGCCTCCATTTCAGGCACCCCAATCAGACATAGATTTGGTCTTTTTACATAATCCCATACTTCTTGCAGGCTTTGTTAATTTCTTTTTTTTCTTTCTTCTTTTGGTTTCTCTTCTCACTTCATTTCATTCATTTGATCCTCAATCACTGATACTCTTTCTTCAAGTTGTTGAGTCGGTTACTGAAGCTTGTGCATTTGTCACGTATTTCTTCTGTCATGGTTTTCATCTCTGTCATATC
>NW_022311406.1:1223-5636 GCF_002776525.5 Piliocolobus tephrosceles | reverse complement strand
TGGCTCAGAATAAATGTCTTCAAATATTTTACAGATCTTGACACTTTTCAACAATAGTTGCTTTTATTTTTTATGTTCTCCACTAAAAGATAGGAATTATATCTGTATATTCTCAACTAAAACACGTTTGTGTGTTTTCTACTAAAATACATACAATTTTATGCCTGAGCTTCACATCTGCACTTCTGGATACTAGAAGACAGCAGAGTATCATGTTCACAGTTTAAAGAAATATGCTATTGAATTTATTATTCCATACCCTTACAAACTATTAATCAACTATAATATTTTGAACATTGCAAATCTGATTAATGCAAAAGTAAATATCATATAAATGCTTTGAAAATCTTGAATTTAAACAATCTATTAAGTGTGGAAGTATGTCAATAAAAAAGAAAGACATCTAAGAAATAAGAGAGAATAGAATCAAATAAATAAGACCTAAATCATAAGTTCAGTAAAAAGTAATCCAAGGGTGAGAAATGAGCTATAAGCCTAGAATGGATTAGCCCCACAAAAAAATTTATTCTAGAAGAGAGTGAATTCTAGGATACACATTTCATGAATGAGAAACTCTTCATGAATAAACAAATAATAAAGAAACAAATAATAAAGCTATTATTTGTCCTCAAAATAACCAGAAGAGTGACAATTTATAAAGTTCAAGAAAGCCCAGAAGAAGCTCTAAAAATATATGCTCTCGGTACAAAAAATAGCCACTATAAATAAGTTTTTAAGAACATAATAGTATCTACATAACCATTATAAATACCACTTATTGGTTGTCATTTTTACAAAAGAAAAAACAGTATATACAGAATCACAGAAGACTAAACAACTATATAAGTAAATGTCATAAACTTTTACAGTCCATACTGTATTTTTATAATTTTACATCATACAAATTTAAGAGACTTTGTCTAAACATAATGGAAATGGAGTTTGTTACTTAAATAGTATAGTAGTTTGTGAAACAACACAAATAATGTAACTGACTATACCTGGTATACAAAGAGGGTTTGGATAATTTAAAATAATAAAAACTACTGTTTCAATTTCATGGTAACAATTATTATGAAAAAGGGCTTGAGATTTTCTAAGGAAGATGTCAAGTAAAAAATTTATTTATATAGGCTTGATTTTTATTCCCCTATTTTCCCAAAATATACTACCCTAACTAGGTGTATTTAGTACTCTGATGCTATTGTGTTTTTATTTGCTCACTATTGAACTAACGATACAGGTGGCTTTAAACTAAATACACATATCTCTATTGTCAAAATATTTTAGTCTAAGAAGATGGATTGCAAACTACCCATTTTCTTTAAAATAAATCAACACTATTTCAGTAAAAGAAGCTTAGCCTATGAAAAAATTGTGAAGATTGTAACTCCAGACACTATACAAACAGGTCTGTAAAATGAAGCACAAAGACCCTGAGAGAAAACTCAGACCAAAGTCATTAACTCAGCTACGCCGTCTGCCATGCCAGTGCTAGGTGGCTGCTAGTGGTCTTCACTTCTGTGACTACAGCCCCCTCACCTAAGCCCTTGGCAGCTTCCCCATCTTGACTCTTTACATATAACATAGACCACTAAGCTCTCGCAATTTTATTTTTGAAATATATCTCAAATCCACTTACTTCTCCCTATCCTAATTACAACCACACTAGTCAGTTAGTCGACCATTATTTATAATGTTTTTACTAGCTTCCAGGTACATTTCCACTTGCTGTACCATTAAAGTAGAGAGGAAGAGTGCCTATATTCAACATGGTTACCTCACAATAGGAGTAGCAAACATGAAAAAAAAAAATGACTCAATGAATCAGATAATAGAGGGATAAACAATATGAAGAAAACCAAACCACAATTTAGATCATCACATTGTTAGTAATTCTTAGGAGGTGTCATGGTTAGATGTCCCACAAGTTCCACGCATCTCTCTGACCAAATCCCTTACTCTTTACCATCATGGTAGCTTGTTACTCCAATCACTCCCAAGTAGTAAAGAGATGAAGATGGACAAAGATATCTGACATTATCTGGAAATTCCAGGTCTGGAATGGCACCGTTAGGAGCTCTGCTGACTTATCGGCCAGGGAAATAACCAGAACTAGGGAATTTCATAACAAAACTAAGCAACTTTATTTTTAAAGTCTCTGGAAAATGTCGTTAGGGTACACAGCCAATAAAGAAACATTTATTCAAGAAAATCTGCTACATCTCAGTAAGAACTGTTTGAATCCGCAGCTCTTCAGTCATACCATGCTCTCTTTCTTCTCCTCACCCCTAGTTCACCAAAATAAAAGTTCTACTCTAGGTGGGTTTTGCCAAGAAAACCATGATCCTTTTCCCACATCTCTCACTTAAAGACTACATGAGCTCCTCCAGTGGGGAAGGATGCTAACATTTTTCTTCCAGCTCTGTGTTAGGAAGGCAAAATTCCAGGTGTCTCAACGTGAAGTACAAAGGCTTTAAGCTAGCTGTGGCAGAACATGTCTTGGAAAAGTGTTCACCACAGATGTCTAGGGGAGAAATGCATTTCATTCCATCTTTCCCTCTTCATTGTCTATAGTGACCATATCTATGCCATTTACTTTCATACTTTTCCATTTTAAGTGGAATAAGGGAGGTATTCAAATACTTGTTGAAAAAAAGAATGGTATAAAAACCCTTGTATTTCGAGTTATATAAATCGTGTCCATCAAAACAAGGCGGAGCAGTGTACCCCAGGAGTCATTCCCCAAACCTAAGAGTATGTTCTTATATGGAAATAGGGTCGGTCGCTAATCAAATATGATTGGTGTCATCATAAGAACAGGAGAAGAGACATAAGACAGAAACACAGATGGAACAGAAACTGGAGTTATCCTGCCCAAAGCCAAGGTACACCAAGGAATGCAGCAACCACCAGAAGCTAGAAAAGAGGCACAGGGCAGATTCTCCCTCTGAGCCCCCAGGAAGAATTCAGCAACTTCAGCAAAGTCTCAGGATAAAAAAATCAATGTGTAAAAATTACAAACATTCCTATACACTAATAACAAACAAAGAGTCAAATCATGAGTGAACTCCCATTCACAATTGCTACAAACAGAATAAAATACCTAGTAATACAACTTACAAGGGATGTGAGGGACCTCTTCAAGGAGAACTACAAACCACTGCTCAAGGAAACCAGAGGGGACACAAACAAATGGAAAAACATGCCATTCTCATGGATAAGAAGAATCAATATCATGAAAATGGCCATACTGCCCAAAGTAATTTAGATACTCATGCTACCCCCATCAAGCTACTATTGACTTTCCATAGAATTAGAAAAAAACTACTCTAAATTTCAAATGGAAGCAAAAAAGAGCCCGTATAGCCATGACAATCCTAAGTAAAAAGAACAAAGCTGGAGTCATCACGCTACCTGCCTTTAAATTATACTACAATGCTACAGTAACCAAAACAGCATGATACTGGTACCAAAACAGATATATAGATCAATGGAGCAGAACAGAGGACTCAGAAATAATGCCACACATCTACAACCATCTGATCTTTGAAAAGCCTGACAAAAACAAGCAATGGGGAAAGGATTCCCTATTTAATAAAGGGTGTTGGGAAAACTGGCTAGCCATATGCAGAAAACTGAAACTGGACCCCTTCCTTACACCTTATACAAAAAGTAACTCAAGATGGATTAAAGACATAAACATAAGACCTAAAACCATAAAAATCCTAGAAGAAAACCTAGGCAATACCATTCAGGATATAGGCATGGGTAAAGGTTTCATGACTAAAACACTAAAAGCAATGGCAACAGAAGCCAAAATTGACAAACGGGACCTAAACTAAAGACCTGCACAGCAAAAGAAGCTATCATCAGAATGAACAGGCAACCTGCAGAATGGGAGAAAATTTTTGCAATCTATCCATCTGACAAAGGGCTAATATCCAGAACCTACAAAGAACTCAAACACATTTACAAGAAAAAATCAAACAACCCCATCAAAAAGTGGGCGAAGGATATGAACAGACACTTTTCAAATAAGACATTTATGTGGCCAACAAACATATGAAAAAAAGCTCAACATCACTGGTCATTAGAGAAATGAACATCAAAACCACAATGAAATACCAACTCACACACATATGTGTATTGCAGCACTGTTCACAGTAGCAAAGACTTGAAACCAACCCAAATGCCCATCAATGATAGAGTGGATAAAGAAAATGTGGCACATATACAACATGAAATACTATACAGCCATAAAAAAGATGAGTTAATGTCCTTTGTAGGGACATGGATGAAGCTGGAAACCATCATCCAGAGCAAATTAACACAACAACAGAAAACCAAACACCACATGTTCTCACTCAGAAGTGGGAGTTGAACAATGAGAACACATGGACCTTGGGAGGG
>NW_022311406.1:0-1123 GCF_002776525.5 Piliocolobus tephrosceles | reverse complement strand
GGGGGAGGGTTAGCATTAGGAGAGATACCTAATGTAGGTGATGGGTTGATGGGTGTAGGAAACCACCATGGCACATGTGTACCTATGTAACAAACCTGCATATTCTGCACATGTATCCCAGAACTTAAAGTATAATAATTTTTTTAAAAAAGTTACATCTGATAATGAATGTGGACCCAGTAAAATCGCTAATGCATTAATATTTCCACGTTATTTTGATTTTTTGATATATCTTTAAAAGCAATGCGATTTTGTAGTAAATGCCTTCATTGATTAATTTTATACCCACAGGCAAGTTGTCCTTTAAAAGCAAGCTCCATCTCTACCTCTCATAAAAACACACAGTGAATGTATGTGTTCACCATATACATAAGGGTAGAGCAGAGATGAGAAAGCACACCTCAATCTAACATTACAATTCTTATTCACTTTTGGTATCTAATTATTATTTATGACTTTGTGACTAATTCGAAAACTTTCCTATCCTCACTACCTGAGTAGAATATCATTTTGGGCAAATTATTTCACCTTTCAGAGACCTATATTTTCTAGCCATAAAGCAAGGATATTTATAGTCAACTCACAAGGTTATTATCTACATTGAAAAAAGTTTTGTCATATACACAATGCAAATAACCACATGCCTGGCTCATACTAGGTGTGAGAGTTCACTGCATCTTTCCTTTTCCAGATGTTGGCCCCTACTTGCCTACTGTAATTTCAGGAAACTATTATTTCTTGATTTGATTTCTGTGTTCCAGAAACCCTCGTTATCTTATCATGCCTTGGAGAAAAATCTTGAGTTAGGTATCATAATTATTGTATTTTATACATTAGAAAGTAAAGGAACAAAGAGATTAAATATCTTTCCCAATGTCACTTGCTGGATGAGAAGATAAAATCCAGGACTTAACTTTGCTGATTCTGACTAAAAACTTGAGTTCTTTCCACTAAAAAAAATTTTTTCTTTTTTTTCAGCATCTGAGGTAACCCAGAATCAACCATAAGTAAAATTCATGCTTGAATGTAAAAATTTATTTTAAATGTTCTCAAGAAGTTATTTTAAGGGTCAGAGAAAAGAAAATAAGAGAACATGTTTGGGCATTGACACTGCTGCCCATCT
>NW_022311403.1:0-1184 GCF_002776525.5 Piliocolobus tephrosceles | reverse complement strand
AAAAAAAAAAAAGATGAATACTATATAGTTATAAAATGTAATATGACGTAATTGTTTTTACAAGGTTAACTGTATAGTTTAAAACTAAAAGTAATTAAAAAAGAAAATATAAATTCAAACGAATAAAATAAAATATAGTACTACAATAATGGAATGTAAATAGTTACGTATATAAATAGTTACGTATATAAATAGTTACGTATATAAATAATTACGTATATAAATAGTTACGTATATATATGTGTACATATTGACAGCTAAAAATGTATTAATCCTTTTTTACTATGCTTATCGAATAATATACATAGATATGAATAGGTTAAAATACATTGTTAATCTTATAAGCCTTATCACGCTTTAATATAATATAATTTTTTTTTTATTTGATCTAGTATGACGTTCTTTTTTTTATGACTTTTTTAATATAAAAAGAAAAACAAATATGTGTATGTAATGTACATAAAACAATCTTTATTATTTTTAAAAACTGACCTAAAAGATGACAAAAAAAAAAAAAAAAAGAATATATGTCCATATATATACGCCCTTATGAACATATGTATAAATAAATGTTAACATATATAATATTATACTTTTTAAACAATAGTATATGTAATAAATAAAACAAAATGTGTCTTATACATCTTTCACCATATATACTAATACGTGCAATTATATATACACTTAGGTTTTATAATTTTAACAGTTAAACACTTATATTTATAATAAATAAAAATATATATATTTTTGTACATTTATACTATACACTCACACATTAGTATTATTTTAACTTACTATATATATATATATATATATATTCAATATACTATTTAGCAACGTTAAAAAAAAAAAAAAATAAAATAAAATAATGCAAACAACTTAAGTATAACTTAAAAAATAACTTAATTAAGTATAGCTAAAAAATAAGTTAATTATAATTTCTTAGTGACTTACAACATAAATGCTTTTAAAAAAAAAAAAAAAAAAAAAAGGTATTAAGTAACAATTTTAATTTGTATAGTTCTATATATATATATATTTTTTTTTTTATTCCCATTTTATACAGTTATTTACTTATAACAATGTGGTTGTTCCAAACAACATTTCGTTAGCACTAGAAATAAAACCTTAATTAATCCCTTAATGTGAGCTATTGAATTATACTTATATATAAAATTTTTTTT
>NW_022311401.1:0-9888 GCF_002776525.5 Piliocolobus tephrosceles | reverse complement strand
GCGGGGGTGTGAGGAAACCCCCGCGATCAACCTCCCAGCAGCCGCCCCCCCTCGCCCCCTGGCAGCTGGGAGGTCCATCGCCGGGGGGTGAGGCACCCCCCGCAATTGGCCTCGCAGCAGCCGCCCCCGCTCGAACCCCGGATGCTTGGAGCAAGGGTGGACTCACAGCCTGTTTCCGATATTGTGAGTAATATCATCTCCCCCTCTGGAAATTATGACCTCTTTCACAGACGGGTGTACACCACCAATGTGGACACCCTCAGAGGGTGTATTGAGAGTCATATCATTCTCTTCCTCCCTGAATATTAAGAACACTATCCCACGAGAGTTTCTACTCCCAGCGATATTGGGTGTCATATCCTCCTCTCCCACGCAGAAATTCGAAACAATATCACTGGGGGCGTGCACACCTTCTCTGATATTGAAAGTAATATCATCCTCTCCCCAGTGGATATCAGTTACAAGTCTATTAATTACTAATATTAATAAATATAATAAAAATTAATAGTGATTATTGATATTAACGACCACAGTAAAGATAGTAAAAATTCATACTGGTTTCAAATGTGGACGATTAGTAATAATAATTAATAATAATCATTAATAATTAATAGTACTATCACTATTGATAGTAAGATAATCATATCAGCAATTAATGCTACAATACCAAGTGATGTTGTTATTAAAACCATCACTAGTATTAGTTACTAATAATATTTTTAATGACATTAATACTAATAATTAATTTAAAGCGTGCATAGTCATGTATTCAAAATAATTGTCCATAATTAATATTGGCATCCAATTAATTATTAGTGTCATTAATAATTATTAAAATGATCATTAATGTTTAACAATCATATTATTACTGCTAATGCCACAGGCAGTGTACACCTAACTGTGATGTTGTTCCTAATATCCAGGGACGAAGAGCATGATTTCAGTTTTAATATCTCAGGAGCTGTACACTCACCCCGTGACATTGATCCTAACATCCAGGGGTGTAGAGTATGAAGCGAATCCCAACATGGCAATGAATGGACAGCCACCCGGTAATATTGCTCCTAATATTCCCAGAAGAAGCCTATGCTATTACTCCCAATATCTCACGCAGTGTACAGCTCTTCTGTGATATTGTTCCAAGTATCCGGTGGGGAGAGGATGACAATAATTCGCAAGCTGTGTTCACCCGCTCTGTGATATTGTTAATAATACCCTGGAATGGAGAGGTGATAGTACACTCCGAACAGCAAGAGGGGTACACCCAGTCTGGAATATTGTTCCTAATATCCATGGAGGGGAGAGGCTGAAATTACAACCGATAAGGCAGAGGGTGTACATCCACCCTGGGACATTCTGCTTAATCTTCCAAGACCGAGAGGTTGATATTACTCCCTGTACTGCAGACACTGTACGACCCCACGTGATACTCTTCCTGATATCCGGAAGTGGAGAAGATGGTATTAACCCCATATGGCAGGAGGTGAACATACACTCTGAGATATCTGTGAGGCACCGCACGCCATCGGTCTCCCAGCAGACGCACCCCCTTGACCCCCGGCTGCTGGGGGACAAACCGTCGGGGGGAGAGGCACGCCCACCGATCGGCCACCCAGCAGCCGGCCCCCCTCGAACCCCGTCTGCTGGGGGCCCCATCGCCGGGGGGTGAGGCACACCCCGAGATCAGCCTTCCAGCAGCCGCCCCCCTCGAACCCCGGATGCTTGGAGCAAGGGTGGACTCACAGCCTGTTTCCGATATTGTGAATAATATCATCTCCCCCTCTGGAAATTATGACCTCTTTCACAGACGGGTGTACACCCCCAATGTGTACACCCTCAGAGGGTGTATTGAGAGTCATATCATTCTCTTCCTCCCTGAATATTAAGAACACTATCCCACGAGAGTTTCTACTCCCAGCAATATTGGGTGTCATATCCTCCTCTCCCACGCGGAAATTCGAAACAGTATCACTGGGGGCGTGCACACCTTCTCTGATATTGAAAGTAATATCATCCTCTCCCTGGTGGATATCAGTTACAAGTCTATTAATTACTAATATTAATAAATATAATAAAAATCAATAGTGATTATTGATATTAACGATCACAGTAAAGATAGGAAAATTAAATTAATAATTTTATTATTAATATTAATATTAATAAATAAAATAAAAATTACTAGTTATTATTGATATTAGCGATCACAGTAAAGATAGTAAAAATTATATTAATTTTTATTGTTAATATTAATATTAATAAATATAATAAAAATTAATAGTGATTATTGATATTAACGATCACAGTAAAGATGGTGAACATTCATACTAGTTTCAAATGTGAACGATTAGTAATAATAATTAATAATTAATAGTAATATTAATATTAAGATAATCACATTAGTAATTAATCCTACAATACAAAGTGAAGCTGTTATTAAAACCATCATTAGTATTAGTTACTAATAATAATTTTTAATGACATTAATGCTAATAATTTGAAGCGAGCATAGTCATGAATTCAAAATAATTATCCATAATTAATAATGGTATCCAATTAATTATTAGTATCATTAATAATTATTAAAATGATCATTAATGATTAACAATCATATTATTACTGCTAATACCACATGGAGTGTACACCTAACTGTGATGTTGTTCCTAATATCCAGAGACGGAGAGCATGATTTCAGTTTTAATATCGCAGTACCTGTACACTCACCCCGTGATATTGATCCTAACATCCAGGGGTGTAGAGTATGACATGAATCCCAACATGGCAATGAATGGACAGCCACCCGGCAATATTGCTCCTAATATTCCCGGAGGGAGCCTATGCTGTTACTGCCAATATCTCAGGGAGTGTACAGCTCTTCTGAGATATTGTTCCTAGTATCCGGTTGGGAGAGGATGACAATAATTCGCAATCTGTGTCCACCTGCCCTGTGATATTGTTATAAATACTGTGGAATGGAGAGGGTTATATTACACTCCATACAGAAGGAGGGAAACACCAAGCCAGGAATATTGTTCTTAATATCCATGGAGCGGAGAGGCTGAAATTACAACCCATAAGGCAGAGCGTGTACATGAACCCTGGGACATTCTGCTTAATTTTACAAGACCAAGAGGTTCATCTTACTCCCTATACCGCAGACACTGTATAACCACAGGTGATACTCTACCTGAAATCCGGAAGTGGAGAAGATGGTATTAATCTCCATATGGCAGGAGAAGAACACACACTCTGTGATATCTGTGAGGCATGCCCCCACGATCCGACCCACAGGAGCCGCCCCTCCCCCCTCCCGGGCGGCCGGGGGACCCATCGCCGGGGGAAGGGACACGCCCCCCATCGGACCCCCAGCAGCCGCCCCCCTCGCTCCCCGACTGCTGGGGGACCCATCGCCGGGTGGGGGGACGCGCCCCCCGATCGGAACCCAAGCAGCCCCCCCTCCCTCCCCGGCTGCTGGGGGACCCATCGCCGGGGGGTGGGACACCCCCCGCGTTCGGACCCCCAGCAGCCCCCCCCCCCGCCGTCTGCTGGGGGACCCATCGCCGGGGGGTGGGACACGGTACATAATACTAATTATTATTTTATTCCCAGCATCCTTGTGTATTGATTTAGTAACATTAATTGCTGATATCATTATTTTATTACTAGAATTGTAATCATAATACTAATTTTAGGCCAGGCGCGGTGGCTCAAGCCTGTAATCCCAGCACTTTGGGAGGCCAAGATAGGCGGATCACGAGGTCAGGAGTTCGAGACCATCCTGGCTAACTG
The DNA here is from genome assembly GCF_002776525.5 of Piliocolobus tephrosceles. Taxonomy (NCBI): domain Eukaryota; kingdom Metazoa; phylum Chordata; class Mammalia; order Primates; family Cercopithecidae; genus Piliocolobus; species Piliocolobus tephrosceles. The sequence goes on along the minus strand of NW_022311401.1, from coordinate 6,102 downwards.
GGTGAAACCCCCTCTCTACTACAAAATACAAAAAGCCAGCTGGGCCAGATTGTTGGCACCTGTAGTCCCAGCTACTTGGGAGGCTGAGGCAGGAGAATGGCGTAAGCCCAGGAGGCGGAGCTTGCAGTCAGCTGAGATCCGGCCACTGTGCTCCAGCCTTATGGACAGAGCCAGACTCCCTCTCACACACACACAAAAAAATGCTAATGTTAGTAGTAATAGTTATATTACTATTGTTTATTATTACAAATCTTAAACATTTTAAGCCAGTATTAATGTTTACTATGTTTATTATAATCATTAGTATGCATAATTACTTTTAATTTTTATTATATTTATTAATATTAATAATTAATGGACTTGTTACTGATGTCCACCCTGGAGAGGATGATATTACTTTCAATATCACAGAAGGTGTATACGCCCCCAGTGATATTGCTTCGAATTTCCGATTGGAAGATAGCGATATGACACCCAGTATCTCAGGGAGTAGAAACTCTTCTCCGATACTGTTCTTAATATTCAGGGAGGAAGAGGATCATATGGTTTCCAAGACTGACTGGTGTACACCCTCAAAGGGTGTATACACTGGGGTTGTACACCCGTCTGTGAAAGAGTTCATAATTCCAGAGGGTGAGATGATATTACTCCCAATATCGGAAGCAGGCTGTGAGTCCACCTTGGCTCCCAATAGCCAGAGGCGAGGGTCTGTGGCTGTTGGGAGCCAGACAGCGTGGGGTGCCTCACCCCCCGGCGATGTGGCTCCCAATGACCGGGGGGTGAGGGAGGGTGGCTGTTGAGGGGCAGGTTTCTGGGTGTGCCTGACCCCGCAGCGATGTGGCTCCCAATAACCAGGGGGCGAGGTGGGTTGGCTTTTAGGAGCCAGATCGGCGGGCGTGCCTCACCCCGGCGATGTGACTCCTGACAGCCAGAGGGTTGGGGGGGGTGGCTTGGGGGCCAGATCGCAGGGGGTGCCTTACGCCCCGGTTATGTGAGTCACGACAGCCAGGGGGCGGGGGTGGTGGCGGTTGGGAGCCAGATCGCGGGGGTTGCCTCACGCTATAGCAATGTGGCTCGCGATAGCCAGGGCGCCGGCGGGACATGGCTGTCGGGAGCCAGATGGCGGGGGTGCCTTATCCCCTGCAGATGTGGCTCCCCACGGCCAGGGGACGGGGGAAGGGTGGCTGTCGGGAACCAGATCGCGGGGGCTGCCTCACAGATATCACACAGTGTGTGTTCACCTCCTGCCATAAGGGGATTAATACCATCTTCTCCCCTTCCAGATATCAGGAAGAGTATCACACGGGGTTGTACAGTGTCTGCCATACTGGGAGTCATATCAACCTCTCTGCCTTGGAATATTAAGAAGAATGTCCCAGGGTGGATGTACACCCTCTGCCATATTGGGAGTCATATCAGCCTCTCCCCTCCATGAATATTAGGAACAATATCCCTGGCTGGGTGCAGGACTCCTGCTGTATGGAGTGTAATATCACCCTCTCCGTTCCAGGATACTAATAACAATATCAGAGGGCGGGTGAACATAGTCTGCGAATGATTATCATTCTCTTCCACTCCGCATACTAGGGACAATATCGCAGAAGAGCTGTACACTTCCTGTGATATTGGCAGTAAGAGCATAGGCTTCTTCCGGGAATATTAGGAGCAATATGACCGGGTGACTGTCCATTCATTGCTGTGTTGGGAGTCATGTCATACTCTACCCCACTGGATATTAGGATCAGTGTCACAGGGTGAGGGTACAGCTACTTTGATATTAAAACATAAATCATACTCTCCGTCCCTGGTTATTAGGAACAATATCACAGGGAGGTGTACACTCCCTGTGGTATTAGGAGTAATAATATGATTATTAAATACCAATGATCTATTTTCATAATTATCAATGATACAAATAATTAATAGGATACCATTATTAATGATGGATAATTGTTTTAAATACATGATTGTGCACCCTTAAAATTAATTATTAATATGAATGTCATTTGATAATATTACTATTCCCTCCTACTAGCTATTATTTTATTACCAGCCTCACTTTGTATTAAGTAACATTAATTGCTGATACCATTATTTTATTATTAATAGTGATATTACTATTAATTATTGTTACAAATCATTAACATTTGAAACCACTATCAGCTTTTACTATCTTTATGGTGATCATTAATATGGATAATGACTATCAATTTTTATTATATTTATTAATATGAATAATTAATAGACTTGTTCCTGATATCCACCGGGGAGAGGATGACATGACTTTCAATATCACAGAAGGTGTACACACCCTCAGTGATATTGCTTCAAATTTCCGCGTGGGAGAGGAGGATATGACACCCAATATCTCAGGGAGTAGAAACTCTCCTGGGATACTGCACTTAATATTCAGGGAGGAAGAGGAAGATATGACACCCAACACAGATGAGTGTACACCCTCTGAGTGTGTACACACTGGGGGTGTACACCCGTCTGTGAAAGAGTTCATAATTTCCAGACGGGGACATGATATTACTCACAATATTGGAAACAGGCTGTGAGTCCACTGAGGCTCACAATAGCCAGGGGCCGAGGGTCAGCGGCTGTTGGGAGCCAGGTCATGGGGGGCGCCTTACCAAAGAGAGCTGTGAGATGGAGAGTGAGAGTGAGAAACCAAGATAGTGAGTCACATACAACCACACACACACACACACACACACACACACACACACACACAGAGAAAGAAAGAAAGAGGGAGACTGAGAGAGACAGAGAGAGACCGAGGAAGTCACAGAAGCAGAGACACAGAGAGACTTAGAAAGATGGAGAAAGACATGAGGGGAAGAGAGAAACAGAGACATACACAGAGTCTTAAAAGGAGACAGAGAGAGACAGAGCAACCAGGAGAGGGACACACACAGGGAGAAATAGAGATAGACAAAGTGACAGGCAGGGATGGAAAGAGAGATGGGGAGAGGGACAGAAAGAGAGAAGCAAAAGCACAACATTTGTTGAAATGCTTCTCCCTGAAGTCACCGTTCTATTTCTGCACGTTCAGTCACCTCCAAGAATCTTTCTAAGTCACCTGTCCTCCTTCCTTCCCCATCTTCCTCATGTCCTCTTTCTAAAGTCTCCTGAAATCTGCCTTCGCAATGACAACTCCTCCTTGAAATGTCACCACTGACTTCCAAACAACCAGGAAATAAAGAAGGTTTTTAAAACAATGACTTCCACCAGTTTCTCAGTTTTGTTCAAGGTTATGGTGCTGTTTCTTAATGCCTCTCTCAAAAATCTTTCTCTGTTTTTTATTTCTTTGCATGAATTAACATCAAAATACAGCACAACATATCCTAGTGAATATAGACTATAAATGATGTTTTGTGCATACCTTAGTTTTAGTGATAAACCCTGTATAAGTAATTTATTTTTGCCCTTTCTTTCTTACTATGGTTTGAAAGTGTCCCCTAACTTTCAAGTGTTGGAAACGGAATCCTCCATGTAGTAGTGCTGACAGGAGGAATCTTTAAGGGGTGATCAGGTCATGAGGGTTTCGCCCACGTGAGTGGACTAATGTTGTTATTGGGGGAGTGGGTTCCTTATCACAAGAGTTGGTCTCTCACAAAAGTGAGTTTGACCCCTCTTACTCCTACATGCTCTCTTGCCCTTCCACCTTCCTGTGGGATGACAGCTTCACAGGCTCCTAGGTCACATGTTTCACTTTCTCAGCGACTGACATTCTCTGGAGAAGCCGTGTCAGCCTCTTGTTTGATGATGTTAGCCACAGCAGAAAGAAGCACTCCGTAGCCCCGTGCTCAGCACCTTAGCGTGAGCTCCTGCCGTCTTCTGTTCATGCTCATCACAGCTCTGTGCAGTGGGCGTCCTCCTGATCCCTGTGGGAGGATGGAGGATGGAGGCGGAAGGGTGAGTGATGGCAGGATCACATGAGGGGTCTCTCCCGAGGTAGGGAGGGGAACCGGCCCAGGACTTCAGTGCCCATCACGTCCTTCCTCCTCCTCCTCTTCCATTCTGTGACTGTTTGACTCAGGCTGCAGGGACAGACGTGAGTACATGCAGAGCGTGTGTGCACTCCTGGGGTGTGTGCTCATATTGGTAGGGAGGGATGTGAGCGTGTACAGAGCGTGCAGAGCGTGTGTGCACACCTTGGGGTTGTGTGCTGGTATTGGCAGGGACAGATGTGAGCACGTACGGAATGTGTGTGCACACCTTGGGGATGCGTGGTGACATTGGCAGGGACAGATGTGTACAGAGCGTGTGTGCACACCTCGGGGGTGTGTGCTGTCGTTGGCATGGACAGATGTGAGCATGTACAGAGTGTGTGTGCACCCCTGGGGGTGTGTGCTGGTGTTGGCGGGGACAGATGTGTACAGAGCATGTGTGCACACCTCGGGGTTGTGTGTTGGTGTTGGCACGGACAGACATGAGCGTGTACACAGCGTGTGTGCACACCTGGGTGTGTGTGCTTATGTTGTTTTGTAAGTGGCAAATACGTGGCCCGTTGCGTCGGGCAGCCCTGCTCCTGTGCTGAGTCTGACAGTGGCCCTCGGGCTGTGGTCTCCATCTCCCCAGACAGCACTCGAATGTCTTCAGGATTCAGATTCTTCCTCTCCGGGTACTTGGGCCTCCTCTGGACCAAGCGTCAGAACCAGCCAACTGCAAACTACAAGAACGTTCAAATGCATCTTCAGTAGGAAAAACAAAAGCAATTGGAATAATTTTCCAACATGATCCCATGATTAAGCCATTAGATACTCTAGCCAACAGATTGAGTCACTTTAAAATTCACACCAATTAAAATGGTTGTGAGAGTTGCAGAGCTTTACCGCTAAACCTTGAAATAATTGAAGCGCTCTGCTCCACTTGCTTACAAACTAGGGTTGTGGATCACTTTCAGTCCAAAGTAGCAACCTTCTCAATCCAGCTTAGATGCGAGGCTCCCACTGACACAGGAAGAGACACTGGCCCTTGTTTATTCTCCTGTGTTCAGATACTTTGTCATTTTTGCTTTGTATCCTGGTCATCACTTCTGCTTTTCTAATTCAAACTAAAGGGAGTTTAATTCTGTTTTGAAGAAGCTGTGGTTAGTGGTTTCTTTTCATGGTTTGCTTAATCTCTTCAGTCTGGTGCTTACATTTACCCAAATGGGCTTTTCTTTAGTAAGACGGTGCCATGGCCCAGGGCTTCTCCCTCCATATCTGCTCCCCAGGAGGCCCCCTAGGAATGGGCGCGGGAGATCCAGCCCCTCTCCGTGTGCCGTTTTCTTTGAGTCCAATGTAGGTTTGGCTCAGAGAAGAAAACAGGCCTCCGGGTTAGGTGCCTCTGACTGCTTGCTTGTGAAATGTTTAATGATAACGTGCCTTCCAAACTAACTTTACACATTGATAGTTGTAGCTTGAAGTATCACTGCAGTCATAAGAACAAGAAACACTCCCATGAAGTAGATAGGCAGAAAAAAGCCATAGAAGTTTATTAAACGGCAAATAAAATGGTGTTGTAAGAATGTACAGTGGAAATGCTCTCAGTCCAGTCAGATCGGCTGTGACGTCCTCCTGTAAATACATTCAGCCACGTGTGGCCCTGATCACAATCACTACTGTGAATTGTGATCCAGAATGTTCTTGGGGGCTGATGCCTGGACTGTGCCAGCAGCTGAGTCTGAGTGTCACGACGGTGACGTGCTTAGCGCCGCCAGCTGGGCTGAGGGGTGGTCACCCGTGCACTCGCCACATGCAGCCGCTATTCTGGTGATGGAGTTGCACGCGGCACGGCTTGTCCACCTGGGCTACTTAAAGTACCGGGAACCCACCCACAGTTGGGTGCCTCCCCACATGGGGCTGTCTTTTTTATCCAGAGCCCTCTGGCACTGCAGACCACGGCCGCCAGTCCCATGAGCCCACGGGGAGGCACCGCAGGACTCCGGTGGGCCATGGAGGTCCCCGAGCAGGTGGTCAGTCATTGCTTGTGGAACGGTCCATGGCCTGTGAGTTTATTCCCGGGGTCTGTGTGGGCGAGGTTAACCAGTTCACAGCTGGGCACTTACCCCTTACACAGGTGACACTAGTTAAAGTGGAATCTCTATTAGCT
>NW_022311400.1:0-2554 GCF_002776525.5 Piliocolobus tephrosceles | reverse complement strand
GCATGGGAGAATTTTAGGTTGATGAAACTGGTCATTATGATACTCGGGTGGTTCATATGGGCCTCCATGCATTTGCCAAAATACATGTAACTTCACATAGTAGTTGCATTTGATGTGTGGTTTGAAAATTTTTCTGAACTTTTATCTTAGAAGTGCAGGTTTGTTCCCTAGGTAAACTTTGTCATGGGGGTTTCTTGTACAGATTATGTCATCACCCATCTAATCCCAGTACCCATTCATTATTTTTCCTGATCCTCTCCCTCCTCCCACACGCCACCCTCTGAAAGGCCCCAGTGTGTGTTGTTCCCATCTATGTGTCCATGTGTTCTCCTCTCTAGCTCCCACTAATAAGTGAGAACATGTAGTATTTAGTTTTCTGTTCCTGTGTTAGTTTGCTACGGATAATGACCTCTAGCTCCATGCATGCCATGGATTGGGTTTTTTCTTCAGGTAGCAAAAACAAAGAAGCCTTTAACCTCATCTAGGTGAGAGATAATATTAACATCACACACAGCAGTAGTGATGGAGATGGAAAAATTGGAAGCATTTGGAATAAATTTTAGAGGTTGAAGGAAAAAAAGTTGCCATTGGATTGGATTTGGGATAAGACAAAGGGAGAAATCAAGCATAAAAGTATAAATTGTGCCACCTTTGATGTTAACAAATATCAGATGAAGACATACTTTGGTTTTTCCATTTTTTGACAGCCTTCATGTGTATTTTGTAACCTCTCTTACACACTCTCAAATGATTCTTATTCCCTGAAATCTGGGAATGCCCTCCCCTCCTTCAACCTGGTGCCCAACAATTCTACATTCATGGCACCTATGGTAAACCTCCACTGGCAGTGGCAGCATCTTCACTGAAGGCTGAATCTAAGTGAGAAATAGGAACTGAAGGCGAGTCATTTGGGGTATGTTTGGAGAAGGGTTGTGTTCACTCCTTTCAAAGGCCCCTGACACTCCCCACTGATTCAATTCCACATTAGTCCCTCTCTCTTCTGGACAGGAGAATTATTTCCAATGCCAGGAGGTAAAAGGATAGGTTACCATTTTCTTTTTACTATCCATAAGAAATGCTCCCTTCTTGGGACCTCAGAAGAAAAGCTCCATGAGGATAATTCCCAAGGACGTGGGAGCCAGAGCTGGAATTTACCCACCAGCTGCCTCCCAGTCTGGCAGAAGAGCTTCCTTGTCTGTGGGTTTCCACCTTGAGCACTGAGGTTTGATGATCCACCAATCCTGGCTAGGAGCAGAGGCCAACTGCCCCTGGGATATGGAGACAAAGCTAAGGAAGGAAGTCAGCTTACGCACAGCTGAGTTGATCCTGACCATACTGGGTGGACAGAACCCAAATCATCATGGTAATCTAGGGCAAAGCCACAAGTCAACCTTTTTTGGAATCTCAGGACTCATGAATCCTCCTGAGCGTACTGTCAGGAGTAAGATCAGCTGAACAGAAGTATGTGGAGCTCTTATCCACGTGGAGAGGGAGATAGCCCTCTACTCCTATCATGTGAGCAACCTGGCACTGCCACTAAGTTAGTAAAGTGTTTGTGGACCTGGTCAGTGTGTCTGTCATCAACACAGCAGCCCTCCGTCATGACTTTCTGCAAACAACTGCCCAGGTTATATTTCTTGAATCCCCAGAGTTCCAGAGGGCAGTAGGAGGACGGTTCAAGTAAGAGGGGGAATAAATCCATCATGGTCCCAGGTAGCCTTCCCCCAGCTACTATTGAGATCTAAGTTCTACTGTCAAAAAGCAAAGGCTTATGAAAGCAGCTAGGCCTTCTATGGCTGAGACAAGGGGGTGAGAGGATGTGACATTTCCTCTGTTCCTCTTTGACTTATATCATCTCGCTCCTCTTGTTACCATTGACCCCAGCATCTTTCAGTTCTTTCAACTCCAGCCTTACTGATGCTCTAATTTACTCATAATGGTGACTCACTAAAAGATAATCTATACAAAGACTTATTTATTTTTCTGTGCATTTCTGTGTTTTTGAAGTTTTTATAATAAACATTTTTAAAGTAGGTATTAAATATCCCTTTAATGGCATATCTGGATAATACGAAAAAGGGTTCCACTTATATTAAATTTTTTATATGGATATTTAGTTGTTCCACTGATACTTATTTCAATAAGACAGTCTCCAGTTCTAAAGCTGCAACACTTTTTAATCAATTAAGCTTGCATTCATACATTTTGTTAGTTTTGTTTTTCAGGACTTTCCATTCAGTTCCATTGGTCTCTCTGTTAATCCCTGCACCCAAATCTCAAACTCTTCATTACAATAGCTTCTTTGTAATTCTTACTATCTGGTGGATGAATTGCTCTTTTTCAAGAGTGTGTTGACTATGCTTGGCCATTTGCATGTCTTTATATTTTAGAATCAGGTGATTCACAGATGCCTTCATGTCCAAAGAAATGATAGGCTAGAGGTTGTATTTTCTTTATTTTCATATTCATTGTTGCTGCAGAAAAACAAAGTTTATTTTTCCTGTGTTGATTTTATACCTAAGAAGTTTATATATTTTCATCTATTAATAAGCTG
>NW_022311399.1:0-3758 GCF_002776525.5 Piliocolobus tephrosceles | reverse complement strand
GGGTCAGAGGCCAAGAACATTTCTTTATCACTATATCATTCAAGAGCACAATATCCACCAGGTGCAAAGAACATATCTTTCTCATTCCTTTTTTTGGAAGATGCCAATATCGTATTCCTTTTCCTCTAAATATATAATCAGATATAGTCACAGAAAAAAAAACCAATAAATTAAACTTCTGCATTGACAAACTTGCTAATGTATTTGAATCATTCAAGCGTGGTAACCACACTTCTCTCTCTGTCTCGCACTGATGAGTTAGCTAAGGCAGGCCTACTGTTCATTCTCTTGTTTCTAGTTCTTGTCCATGCTGCTACTTGGTTGGTTTCTTTGCCAGTCCCTCTGTGTATCTCTTCCCCATGGTTTAGTTATTCCCCAGAAAAGACTGATAAGAAGTAAATGTTTGAATTCGTGTCAGTTTGAAAATGTCTTTTTTTTTTCTCTTTCACTCGAATGATAATTTAGCTATGAATAGACTTGTAGATTAAAAATTATTTTCTTCTGAACTGGAACTTCTAGCATTCTATTGTGTTGCAGATGAATTTCTCTCTCTGTGTGAAAGGTTTTAATATTTTTTTCCTTGATACAGAATTTTATGTTAATGTGTCTAGGTATGATTTCTTTTTCAGTAAGTGTGTTTGATAGTTTGTGGACTCTTGATCTGAAGACTCCTGTGTTCCTCAGCTATTACTGACACTAGTATTTCTTTGATAATTTCCACCTTTCTATTTTCTTTGTTCTCTCTTTTTAAAACAATTTTCTCCATTACTAAAATTGGTCCTTTATATCTGTTTTCTCAAATGTTTCCCACAGTATTGTCTTTTACTATACCTTTTAGGAGACTTAATTTAACTTTTTATTTTAAACATTATATTTTTACCTTTAAGAAGTCTTTTATATTCTCTTTTTTGGATAATCTTTTATTATTGAGTTCTACATAATTATTATATTTCTCTTTTTAGCTTGAATTATTCTGTTTCATTTGGGATCAACTTTTCTTTTTATTTTCACACTCTGAGTTTTCTTTGTGTGCCTGGTGATTTTTGATTATCTATTTAGATTTAAAATGGAAACTTTACATAGCCCTTGTGGGTTTCTTGTGAGTAATTAGAACTATGTTCGAGCTGGCTCTTTCTCTTCAGTAGAAATTCTGACTGGGAATTTCGTGTGAAATAGGAGAGGGCTTGGGTAGATTTACTGGCAGTCTTTATGAGGACAGATCCTCTAAATCCCAGAATTAGGTAGAAGCCTTAGCTTTTCAGTTTTTTATTTTTTTTTTAAGTTCGTTTGCCCCCTGTCTTTTTTTTTTTCTCTCAGTTTGTTTATCATTTCTTTCTTTTTCTTTTCTTTCTTTTCTTTTCTTTTTTTTTTTTTTGAGACGGAGTCTTGCTCTGTCGCCCAGGCTGGAGTGCAGTGGCGCATCTCAGCTCAATGCAAGCTCCGCCTCCAGGGTTCATGCCATTCTCCTGCCTCAGCCTCCCACATAGCTGGGACTACAGGCGCCCGCCACCACGTCCGGCTAATTTTTTGTATTTTTTTTTTTTTTTTTTTAGTTGAGACAGGGTTTTACCGTGTTAGCCAGGATGGTCTCGATCTCCTGACCTCGTGATCCGCCCGCCTCAGCCTCCCAAACTGCTGGGATTACAGGCGTGAGCCACCGCGCCTGGCCTATCATTTCTTTTAGAGAGGAACCATAAGGGTTTCTATTTTGTTTTGTGGGTAAATTCTAGCAGCCTACACCTCTAACTGCTGGAAAGGAGAGGGGAATAGTGGTGGTGGTGGGGAATGTAGACTGATAACAGTTTGTCCCATGTGAACCTGTAGCTTGATCCTTTTTCAGCCTCGTTTCTCACTCCTACCTTCCAGCTTGATTCTAAGTAGTTACTGTCCTAGTGAATAGCTTCCACCTCCTTTGTGGCCATCTTATGGTTTTATTGGCTTCTTATGTTTTTCCATCAACCTGTTCCTATCTACTGTCTGTCATCTAGAACAGACGTTTTGAGATGTCAAATGTTTTGAGCTGCTGGCTACTTGTTTTTGTAAATAGAGCTTTATTGGCACACCCATGCTCATTTGTTCGCATATTGTCTGTCTGTAGCTGCTTTTGTGCTACAGTGGCATAGTTGAGCACTTGAAACAGAAGACAGCAGAGCTAAATAGTTGCCACAGAGACTGTGTGGTATGCAAAGCCTACACTATCTACTCTTGCGTCCTTTACAGGAAAAATTTGCCCACCTCTGGTCTAGAAATGTTTTGACATTTTTCATTTTCTTGTGCTCAAACCTACCAGCCTCACCTTCTCACCCTCTTCTCTTCATAGATAAGTAATTAATTCATTGTAATGTTCTCTTTTAATTCAGTAAGATCTGAGGAGGCATATAAGCCTCCTCAAGCCTCCAAATGTCTAGTGTCTGCCTGTTCTGTCCTCTTGAACTGGAAAGACAGAGTCCTCATTCTTATCACTCTGTAATATACTGATGGTCTGCTTATTGATTATTGGCTTCCATGTATGACCTTTTGAGGTGCAACAGCCAGGACTCTGTGTAATTCCTTGTTCCTTAATACAAGGCCAAGTATACAGTAAGCCTTCACAACGTGTTTGTTGAATGAATAAATTAATATCTTTATGTTTGAATTTTCTTTTCAAGGTGGTGAGGAACAGCTATTTTTTTCTTCTGAATACACATGTAAAATTCCTTTACCTATTAATAATTCATTTTTATATCCTTTTTCAAGATTAGGTGTATAAACAATGGTTAATCTTATAGGGAATGGAGAGGACCTCGTGTTCTAGATGCATGCCAGCCTACTTATTTGCATTCTACCTCGTTCTACTTTTTCATGTTTTTTTTTTTTTTAACTGAGTAATGTAATATATTATTTTTTTCTTCACAATGTTGCATTATTTTATATGTTAACATGTTGTAGCTTAAGTAAACATATGTTTTGTAGCTGAGGAACTACCTGCATAATGATCCAGAGTGTTTTAGGAGCAGTATATTTCAAATATTTTTCAAATGTGATTTTTCAAGCAAATGTCTGACTGTATGAAATGATTGCAAAGGATGATTGTGAAACAGAAGAATTTTTAAATAGGAATAAGAATAAAATCTTAGTTGAATAGTTTTTACTGTGTTTTGATGTGTATTTGTGTTTGTGTTTCTCTTCTCGACCATCTATTATTTAAAATCATTTCCCACATAAGAACGACGTACTAAGGTCTTAAAGAAATGATTTTAATAGTAGACATTTCCATTGGAGTACATTTGTCATTTCTTGTACTGCAGTGAATGTGTTTTCTCTTGAGTCATGGTGTCTTTAATAGTACCAATTTAAAATCATAGCAGTACGTGAAGTAGAGTCAGCACCTGAATTATTGGCTTATTTGGAAATTAAGTAAATGGCCTGTTTTAAGATCTTCTGCAGAAGAAAGTATAGAGCATTTTTAATAGATATGCTTCTTTTCCTATTATTTCCCATAAAAAAGAAACAGAATTGGGGACTTGTAGTTATTTGTTATTTGATTCATCCCATCTCTCTTGAACTCTTCCAATACATTAGCAAGTTTGTAAATGCAGAAGTTTAATTTTTTGTGTTTTTTTTTCCTGTGACTATATCTGATTATATATTTAGAGGAAACGGAATGAGATACTGGCATCTTCCAAAAGAAGGAATGAGAAAGATATGTTCTTTTCACCTTGTGGATATTGAGCTCTTGAATGATATAGTGATAAAGAAATGTTCTTGGCCTCTGACCC
>NW_022311398.1:0-4414 GCF_002776525.5 Piliocolobus tephrosceles | reverse complement strand
GTGAGGTGTGAGGTGTGAGGTGTAAGGAGATGTGAGGTGTGAGGAGTGAAGTGTGAGGTGTGAGGAGTGAGGTGTGAAGTGTGAGGAGTGAGGTGTGAGAAGTGAGGTGTGAGGTGTGAAGTGTGAACAGCGCACATAGGAAGCTTTATGTAAGTGGGGCCAGGAGCTGCCTTTGGCCTCCTTGCTCGGTGAGGCTGGCTGGGGTGGGGGTGCTGGAGGTGCCTTTGTTTCCCTGGAAAGGGGACAGCTGGGGCCAGAGCTCGGGAAGTTTTGAATGCCGGGGGTTTTATGTCATCCTGAGGAGGGTTCCCCTGGGGTCCCCAGGGCCCCTGGCCACACCAAAGGTGGGGGAATCTGTCCGCCCTGGTCCCCTCAGCTTCGGGGTGAGGGCGGGAGGGAGGGTGCTTGTGTGTCCCCAGCCTTTCCTCCCCTGCCGCAGTGCAGATGTGTTCCACAAAGGCGTCCTCTAAGCTTAAAACCTCAGTCTCTCTGAACACAAAAGCCCCCAGGTGGAGTGGGGCTGAGGCAGCACTGGGACCCCTGGGCCCTCCAGTACCTGCTCTTGGCCACTGTGTAGCTCTCGGCTTATCTGCCATGGGCCTCTGGGGGTGGAGGAGGCCGTGCTCCAGGGTTAACAGTCTGGGAAGAATCAAAGACAGATTGCTGGAGTCCCCGGGGCTGCTCCTCCCTGTAGTGCCTCTGCCCACCCACCCTCTGCTTGCATACCTCCTATGACGGGGAGCTCACTATCTGTGCTGGTTTCCTAGGGCTGTGCTAACCATGCACCACCAACTGGGGGGTATGAAATGGCAGAAGTTTATTCCACGAGGCCATGGAGCTGGGAGTCTGCTATCAAGTTGTGTTCAAGGTTGGGTCCTCCTGGAGGCTCTTCGAGCCCTCGGTTTCCCGGGCTTGCGGCTCCTCCCGTGGCCTCTCTGCTGCATCTGTCTTATCTTCTTCTGTGGTTTATAAGGACATGGGTTGTCGGATGTAGGGTCCAGTCTAAATGATAATCCCTCCCACCTTCTCAGGACGTGGGAGCTGTCTTAACCCAGGACGGGGCATCTCAAGATCCTCTCCTTAATTACATCACAGCAAAAGCCTCTTTTCCAAATGAGCGCGTTCACAGGTCGGGTCAGGCTGTTGGGAGAGCCTTTTCCAGGACACTGCAGAACCCGCCGCATCCCCAGCAGGACAGGTGCTCCTATGTGGGTTGTCTCTGCCTTAGGCTGGGCTGATGATACAGGCCTCTCTCCAGGGGTGCTTGGCTGTTTCAGAAAAATTGCAGCCCCTCGCAGCCCTCCCCTAAAGGTGGCCTGAGCGCCTTGAGGGCCACATCTGTGGCAGCCCCCTCTGTGTAGTCAGGGCTGAGAGTGGTGTGGGGCACACGGGAGGGTGATTTGTAAATAACACGGAATGGAAAAAGGAGGGAGGAGAGTGGCTCTCCCTGTGGGTAAAGTGGGATGACAGCAGCTCCAGTGCCAAGGCTGCCCTGAGGTGCATTAGTGTCACTGCCTGGCTCAGGTGGTCGCAGCCCGCAGCACCTGCCGCCAGGAGGCTGACAAGCACTTACTGGTGTGAGACAGGGCAGCGGCAGCGGGGCGGGGGTTTGTCTTTTCTCCAGAGTCCACTCAGCCATTCTTCTGGGGACAAAAACTCAAGATCCCCCGCAACCTCTGCATGCCAAGCACAGCCCGGGGGAGGGGGCTGGGCCCCTCCCTGGCTCGGGCATCTCTGGGGACCTCCCCTAGGCTGAGACCTACAAAGCAGCCCCGGGGCCCCTTCTTCCGCCACAGAGAGGGGCCCGGGGAAGCCTCATCGGAAACGTCCCGAGGGGCCTGCAGCTGGGTGCCCAAGATGTTTTGTGCAAACCCTGACGAGTCACCACGCTCAGCATGGCCAGGCCTGGCCTCCCCAGTGCTTCTGCCCAACCTGCCCAGCTGCAGCTTGGGGCTGGGGCTGCAGGCCATGCTGGGTGGGGAATCTTGAGGAGGGGAGTAGGGTGCCTTCGTGCAGGGTTAGGGAACGCACAGTGTTGGGAGGGAAGGACAGGTTGATGTCAGTCCTCGTCCTCTGCTGGGAGTCCTTGTGCAGTGCACGACCTGCTCAACCATACCCGAGGAAAAGGAAGGCGGAGGGGACGATAGGAGCCAGAGGGAATGGAGGAAAAGGCCAGGAAAAGAGGGGGAGAGCGAGAAGCTCTCCACCTCGGCCTGGTGCCCTCGCCCCCATCCCCCACCCCCAGGTAGAGCCAGTGACCCTCCCTCCTGGCATGCGGAACAGGTCTGTCCACACGCGGGCCACACGCAGTTCTCTGGGGCAGGACCTGGTCAGCCGATGAGGGCAGCCAGTGCCTGAGGAGGTAAATGTCTGAGTGGAAAAGTTCGGCAGGAGGGAGTGAGCAGAGGGAGCCGGGGCCGCAGGCACAAGAGTGTTCTCCCTGGCCCCCGACCGCCGTCTGCTCCCTCCCGCTCCCCCACGCATCCGGTGTCCCGCCCGGGGAGGATGGAAGCAGCAGCCCCACCGTGGGCTCCACTCCGCCCCCGACCCCGGGCTGCCTTCTTCCCAGCGGCCGCGGCCCCGTCTTCCGCTCAGCTCTGGTTCTGAGGTGTGACGGCCGGACCCCCAGGCACAGGCTGCACCCCGAGAACGGAGCCAGGGACCAGGGACCCGGCCAGGGCCGCGCGCTCCCAGCGCTGTCCCGGGGGTCGCAGGGCCAGGAAGACACGCCCGGGGGCACCTGCGGGAGCTGCGGACTGGGCGGGTCCGGGGTCCCGTGGGCGCAGAGGACGGGAGGAGGCAGGGCGGGCTGCGCTCCTGCGGGTGGCTGAGGCAAGCGCAGAAATACCGGGTTGGGCAAGACTGGAAAGGCGGCGGCAGGAAGGCTGGAGGGCGGCCCGGAGGCGGAGGTCCAGACAGGCCGGCTCTCAAACCACAACCCGGGCCCGCCCCCAGCAGAGCACGTCCCCGGACCCGGGTGGGGAACGAGGAGCCTGGTGCGGAACCAGGGGTCTCAGACAAACGCAGAGCCAGGCAGGTCAGAGGCAGCGCGGGGAGTCCCCCAGACGCCGGGAAGGACGGACCCACAGCCAGGAGCCCTTTGGCGCCCTGAGCGGGCCGCGGGAGGAGGGGTGAGGCAGCGAGGGCACTGGGCAGGGCGGAGGGAGACCCTCTCTGCAGTGTCTCCCCCACATCAAGGCGCAGGTGCACAGCGGGTCATGCGCGGCCAGCCGCGCACAACACAGGTGTGTCCAGCCGGTGGGCAGGGCGGGGGCACTGCCGGCGGGGGTGCAAAATCGTCCTGAGACGTTGGCTGGGACAGCAGAGGGCCCCTCCCTGAGGTGCCACCACCCCACCCTCCCCATGGGTTTTCCCCGGCAGGAGTGGTCTCGTGTGTCTCCGCCTTTTCCCCTTCTGTGGATCCCTCTAGGGCACCGCCTCCAAGCAGGGTCTACATCCGCCTGCCCACCCAAAGCCCAAACGGGCGGGTAGGAGCGTGGCTGTGGGGGAGGGGCTGCAGGCCGAGGGCAGAGGCCCTGGGAGGGGCTGGCAGGCGGGGGCCACTGCCAGAACCCCACACAGGCTTTCTAGTCACTGCACGAGGAGCGAGGAGGACGTGAGCGCTAACGGCCTGGAGCAGGACGTCCCTGGAGGGCGTGGACACTCGTGGATGCCCATCACACAGCAAGGCCACCCTTCCCAGCTGCCTGACCAAACGTCCTCTCCCCTCGACCACATGGGGCAGTCACCCTCCTAGGAGAGGCCCCTCTGCACCGATGTCCGAGAGCCACAGGGATGGGTAGCCACACCCTGGGGTCCACTGCCACCTGGTGCGAGTTCAAACCCAGCTCCAGACTGCGGTGCTCAGGGCTGTGGCTGGGGGCTGATCAGCTGCAGAGGGGGCCGCGCCTGGTCCCAGTCCACATGTGAGCTGTGGTGGGCTCACCTGCCCACTCCTGGCTGGAAAGAGACAGCCACTGCAGGCGCCAGTTTGAGGTGCCCCACACTGGAGGCACAGAGCACCATTTCCTGGCCTCCAGCCTCATGGTACAGCCCACAAATGACAGGCTGCAGGCTGGCACCCAGAGTGGCCTGGACTCCAGCTCCGTGGCCTTGAAGGCCACCCTTTCCAGAGAATGGGAGTTTCCTTTGCACCTGGCTTTGACCTGATGGCAAATCTGATAAGCCTCAAAAAATGGTGGCCGGGTGCGGCGGCTCACGCCTGTCATCCCAGCACTTTGGGAGGCCAAGGCGGGCGGATCATGAGGTCAGGAGATGGAGACCATCCTGGCTAACACGATGAAACCCCGTCTCTACTCAAAATACAAAAAACTAGCCGGGTGCGGTGGCGGCGCCTGTAGTCCCAGCTACTCAGGAGGCTGAGGCAGGAGAATGGCATAAACCCGGGAGGCAG
>NW_022311397.1:0-3493 GCF_002776525.5 Piliocolobus tephrosceles | reverse complement strand
CTT
This sequence comes from Piliocolobus tephrosceles, assembly GCF_002776525.5. NCBI lineage: Eukaryota > Metazoa > Chordata > Mammalia > Primates > Cercopithecidae > Piliocolobus > Piliocolobus tephrosceles. The sequence goes on along the minus strand of NW_022311397.1, from coordinate 3,490 downwards.
CAGGATGTTGTTGGTATTACCATCTCACCCTCTGGAAATAATGATCTCTTTCACAGAGGCATGTACATCTTCAGTGTATTGCTCAGGGAACATTGATATAATTAATTATTAAATATCAAGTATGGATTCTAATATTTATCACTAATAATATCAATTAATATTTTACCATTAATTTTTAATAATTATTTCATATAGATGATGAAGAATGCCAAAATTAATTTGTAATATTAATGTCATTTATCAATACTATTAATTCTTAATGTGAATTAGTATTTTATTGCCAGCGTCACTCTGCATTGATTTGAGTAACATTAATTTTTGATATCCTTATTTTATTATTAATAATGTCAATATTATTAATTATTAATACTAATTGTTATCATTTTTCACCAGTGTGTATATTCAGTATCTTGCTTGTCATTTTTAGTATCGGTGATTAATTTTAATTCTCATTATATTTGTTAATATTAATTATTAGTACACTTGTTCCTGATATCTGTCAGGGAGAAGATGATATAACTCCCAATGTTGCAGAAAGTGTACACCCCTCTGCGATTTTATTCCTAATACCCAGGGTTAGAGGATGACAGTATTAAAAGTACCAGAGTTTGTGTAAATCCCTGCAATCATCTTGTTCCTTCTATCCAGGGTGCGAGTGGATGGTATTACTCTCAGTATCGCAAGGGGCGTGTCATATCATGCTCTCCCCCTCCGGATACGAAGAACAATATCACAGAAGATCTGTACCATCCCTGCGATTTTGGGTGTAATATCATATGCTTCTTCCGTGAATATTAGGATCAATATCACCACGTGGCTGACCATTCGTTGCTGTGTTTGGAATCCGGCCCAGTGGGCAGGAGATCTGTGTCCTCAGTAAACGTGACGGAGCTTCCTGCTCCTCCAGCCAGGCCAAGCTGTCTTCAATTTCCAATCATGCGGCCTCCTCTCCAATTCCGAAACCCAACCCACAGAGACAGCGATCTGGGCTCCATGTGAGGTTAGTCAGCAACTCTGACATGCTGCTTTCTGCCAGGCCCACGCGGTGTACACTCTCTTCGATGTTGGGAGTAATATGAACTCTTCCCGCCGGATATCAGGAAAAAAATCTATTAATTATTAATAGTAATAAATATAATAAAAATTAATAATCATCGATATTAATAATCACAAAGAAGGTAGTAAAACTTAATACTGGCTAAAAATGTTAATGATCAGTATTAATAATTAATAGTAAAATCCCTATTAATAATAAAATGATATCAGCAATTAATGTTGCTTAAATCAATACTGAGAGTTGTTGGTAATAAAATAATGATTAATGTTAAGAACTGATAATATTGTTAAATGACATTAATATTAATAATTAATTTTAAGCGTGCATAATCATATATGAAAAATAGTTATTCATAATTAATAATGGTATCCTACTAAATAATAGTGTCATTGATAATTATTGAGATCGATCATTTATGTTTAATAATTAATCATATTATTAATGCTAATACCACAAGGGGTGTACACCTACCTGTGATGTCATTCCTAATATCCAGGGTCGGAGAGCATGATATTAGTTTTAATATCACTGTAGGTGTACACTCATGCTGTGACACTGATCCTAATATCTAGGGGGAAAGAGTATTACATGACTCCCAATATAGCAACGAATGGACAACCACCTTGTGATATTGCTCCTAGTATTCACGGAAGAAGCATATGATATTACTCCCAATATCCCAGGGAGGGTACAGCTCTTCTATGATATGGTTTCTAGTATCCAGAATGGGAGAGGATGATAATAATTCCAGTATCCCAGGCTGTGTACACCCACCCGGTGATATTGTTATTAATATCCTGGAAGGGAGAGGATGATATGACTCCCTATAGAAGAGGAGGTGTACACCCTGCCTGAGATATTGTTCCTAATATCCATGGAGAGGACAGGCTAATATTACGCCCAATATTGGAGGGGGTGAACATCCACCCTGTGGTATTCTTCTTAATATCTCAAAGCAGACAGGTTCATATGACTCTCAGTATCGCAAACACTGTACACCCCCGTGTGATACTCTTCCTGATAACCGGAATGGGAGAAGATGTTATTAATCCCAATATTGCAGGAGGTGAACACCCACTCTGTGTTAGCTTTCCTAATTTGCAGGGGGAGAGAGGATAATTTGACTTATGCCCCAAAAACGAAAACATTCAAAAAAGAAGTAGAAAAAGGCACCATGGTGCATGTCTAATCTACATCATACATATGGCCCCATTGATTGTTGCCTCTCAGTTCCAAATCACCCCTTCTTTGTCCTATGTTGTGATACTGAAACTTTACCCTGTAGACGTTTCTCCTTTGAAGCTGTCTCAATGTTAGTCTTTGTCAATAGAAAGAGCCAAAGGGACACTGACAGGTGAGAGGGTTTCCTACTTCTAGTGTGCTGTTTTGGAGGACGCGACAGTCAGTAAATCAGTACATGAGAAGTCTGACAATACTCACTTCAGGACCTTCATAGACTAGCTGTGGTTCTCATCAAGCAGCAACTATATCCCACTCAGTAGGCCACTGTTGGGGTCTGCGTGTTTCCTGAATAAAGGAATGAACACACAAGACAACACAAGGCAAGACAAACATGGCAGCCGCCCCCAGCGACACGCTCTGCTTTATTTTATACTGTCGTTTGTGGAATGTTAGCAAGTCGCCAGACACATTGTTGTTTCTCTGATCTTTCCCTGACTTTCTGAATTTCCAAGATGTTTACATATAAACAAGCCCCCAGGGTCTGCTCTTTGCAACTGAGGCCAGTCTTCTAGGCTCCTTTGTCCTCCCTGTTTGCAGAGGAGGAATGCCCGGCTTCTTTTGCAAGAGTGGGACTATAATGTTAATGGGGGAATGTCCTGCTCAGTTGTAAAAGCAGATAGTCCTCTGCAGGCCACACCTCTATGAGAGCTCTGCTCTGCTCTCTCTGGCTGGTTTCCTCATCACCTGAAGGCTGTTGTCCTTGTGGCAGCCATACTTTCTCCAAAGAGGTCTGAATTTAAAATAGGGGTAGGTGTTGGGAACAGGCCCCCAAATCTGGCCATAAACTGGCCCCAAAACTGGCCATAAATAAAATCTCTGCAGCACTGTGACATGTTCTTGATGGCCATGATGCCCACGCTGAATGTTGTGGGTTTACCAGGATGAGGACAAGGAACACATGGCCCACCCAGGGAGGAAAACTGCTTAAGGCATTCCTAAACCACAAACAATGGCATGAGCTATTGGACATGTTCCTGCTGCAGATAACCAGCCAGAGTTCATTTTTTTTTTTGTTTCGGCCCATCCCTTTGTTTCCCATTTTAGTTAATCTATAATCTGTAGAAACAATGCTTATCACTGGCTTGCTGTCAATAAATATGTGGGTAAAACTCTGTTCGTGACTGTCAGCTCTGAAGGCTATCAGCCCCCCGATTTCCCACTCCACAATCTATATTTCTCTATATGTGTCTT
>NW_022311395.1:0-6226 GCF_002776525.5 Piliocolobus tephrosceles | reverse complement strand
ATCTATCTATCTATCTATCTATCTATCTATCTATCTATCTATCATCTGTTGGTTCTGTTTCAGGAGAGCCCTGACTAATACAGATTTTGGTATCAGGGTTGATTCTAGAGTAGGAGATATTTAAAGATGAGCTTTCTTAATTGGTTTCTAGGTTTCTGGAATTGGCTAACTAGTCCAATTAGACCTAAAAATTTTAATAGTAGACAAAACACTGATCATTCATGGCTTGATCTGTTTAGAGGGATATGCAAAATATCTGCATTGGATATGGTACTTCTAATCAAGCACTTGTTCAAGGCAAGGAAGTTGGTGAATCTGTAAACAATATTTTGAAACATTTATGGAACAGTAAAGAGTATCATGATGTTGGTTGGTTGGTTCTAATGTTGCTGGAAAAATGATGAAAGAAAAGGTAAGACAATTCTTGTCTCTGGATTAACAAAAACAGTACAAAAGCTTCCATGTCTGCCCTGCAGGGAAATCTTCTCTACTGCAGTCACAGGGTTGAAATCTCTGAGAATCAAACACAAATTCTCTTAATGATATATGCTAAGTTAAAACAAAATTTGAACTCTCAGCTTTGCAAGGTATCTACCGTTGAAGTGGGGGCATTGGTTGGAAAAGGATGGGATCCTATAACTTGAGATGTAGATGTGTGAGAAGACCCTAATTAAACTAGAGCATTGAGTTTCTAAATTCTGATGAAACTTTTCTTGCCAGAAGAGGTGGCTTCACCACCCCCAATGGCAGTGTTTACTCCATTCCCATTGGTAGTGGTCTATCCACCCACAGTGTTAACAATTTTCATCTCTGTCTGAGGAATTAATCCAGAATTACCTAAGGAAACAATAATGGTCTCTCCTGAGGCAGGTGTTAAGCAGGACAATATTGATTATCTTTAGGATTAGCTGTAGGATACTGATTATCTTTAGGATTCATGCCCACCAACTTTCTTTGCTTCTAGACTCAACTAGATTCAAGTCCCCGTACACCCCTAAAGGTGAGGTGTAAAGTGTGACACTTGAGCAATTGCATTGTACTCCAAATGTACTAACTTGAGTTTTCTAATTATACAAATAGAAATAAGAATAGATTTATATTCTATTCTGGGGAATAGATATTATAAATACAGGATTGAATGATGCAAGAAACATAAAAATGGATTAAGCTAAATTTATTGATATAAATCCACTAAGTAGAAATTCTCCATTTAATGTTGTAGGTCAATGAATTAGAAAAGGTGCTAGCAGTTTAGTTGATTGATTGGGTGAAACACCTATAAACATATTGCCCACTGTTGGTGAATTGAAGATGATAGATCTTTACTGGTTTAAATTAAGGAAGAAATTCAAATCTTAGGGAGATTGGAATGCCAGAGTAAATCTGTCACTAGAAACCTACTCCCCCACACTGGTAAGGTCCAGAAGACTACCTTTCACCTATACTTTGTAACTCTACAAAATAAAACATGGGACACACATAAAGGAAATATAGGTGAAAGTCTAAAAAAAAAAATAAAGATTATGGTACACATGTGAAGCTTTGAATATCTACATGAATATAAATATAAAGCTTTTGGCAAATGATGAGATGGTTACTGGTTCAAGTCATTAAGGACTGTGTCTTTTTGTTATTAGCTGACTACAAAGCTAGATGGACAGAGGCTTCTACAGTTGCATACAACAAAAAATACAGACTTAAACTATCAGTCAAAGAGGGTCCCTATTTTGGTACCAGTATCATGCTGTTTTGGTTACTGCAGCCTTGTAGTATAGTTTGAAGTCAGGTAGTGTGATGCCTCCAGTGTTGTTCTTTTTGCTTAGGATTGTTGTGGCTTTATGGGGTCTTCTTTTATTTCATATGAAATTTAAAGGTTTTTTTTTTTTTTTAATAATTCTGTGAAAAAATGTCAATGGTAATTTCATAGGAATAGCATTGAATCTATAAATTACTTTGGGCAATATGGACATTTTCATATTTATTCTTCCTATGCAGGAAGATAGAATGTTTTTACATTTATTTGTGTCCTCTCTTATTCTAGATCTCCTTGAAAAGGTCCTTCATATCCCTGTTTAGCTGCGTTCCCAGCTATTTTATTCTTTTTGTAGCAATTGTGAATGGGAGCTCATTGTGATTGGACTCTCTGCTTGGCTATTGTTGCTGTAAAGCAATGCTTGTGACTTTTGCACATTGAGTTTGTATCTTGAGACTTTGCTGAAATTGCTTATCAGTTTAAGGAGTTTTAGGGCTGAGAGTGATGGGGTTTTCTCAATTTAAAATCATGTCGTCTGCAAACAGAGACAATTTAACTTCCTCTCTTCCTATTTGAATACCCTTTATTCCTTTCTCTTGCCTGACTGCCATGACCAGAACTTACAATATGATGTTGAATAGGAGTGATGAGAGAGGACATCCTTGTCTTGTGCTGGATTTCAAGAGGAATGCTTCCAGCTTTTGCCCATTCAGCATGATATTGGCTGTAGATTTGTCATAAATGCTCTTATTATTTTAAGGTATGTTCCATCAATACTTATTTTATTGAGAGTTTTTAACATGAAGTGTTGTTGAATTTTATCAAAGGCCTTTTCTGTGTCAATTTAGATAACTATGTGGTTTTTGTCTTTGGTTCTGTTTATGTGATAGATTACATTTATTGATTTGCATATGTCGAACCAGCCTTGCATCCCAGGGATGAAGCCAACTTGATTGTGGTAAATGAGCTTTTTGATGTATTGCTGGATATGGTTTACCAGTATTAAGGATTTTTGCATCAATGTTCGTCAGGGATACTTGCCTGAAATTTTCTTTCATTGTTGTGTCTCTTACCAGTTTACTCATAAAATGAATTAGGGAGCATGGTACTGGTACCAAAACAGAATTATAGATCAATGGAACAGAACAGAGACCTCAGAAATAACACCACACATCTACAACCATCTATCTGATCTTTGACAAACTTAACAAAAACAAGCAATGGAGAAAGAATCTCCTATTCAATAAATGAGGCTGAGAAAACTGGCTAGCCACATGCAGAAAACTGAAACTGGACCCATTCCATATACATTATACCAAAAGTAACTCAAGATGGCTTAGAGACTTAAATGTAAAACCTAGAACCATAAAAACCCTAGAAGAAAACCAAGGCAATGCTATTCAGGACATAGGCATGGGCAAAGTCTTCATGACTAAAACATCAAAGGCAATTGCAACAAAAGCCAAAATTGACAAATGGGATCTAATTAAACTAAAAGGCTTTTGCACAACAAAAGAAACTGTCATCAGAGTGAACAGGCAACCTACAGAATGTGAGAAAATGTTTGCAATCTATCCATCTGGCAAAGGTCTAATATGCAGAGTTTACAAGGAACTTAAACAGATTTACAAGAAAAAGACACATCAAAAAGTGGGCAAAGGAAATAAACAGACACTTCTCAAAAGAAGACATTTTTGCAGCCAAAAAACACATGAAAAAAAGTTCAATATCACTGATCATTAGACAAATGCAAATCAAAACCACAATAACATACAATCTCACTGCAGTCAGAATGGCAATTATTAAAAAGTCAAGAAGCAATGGATGCTGGCAAGGCTGTGGAAAAATATGACCACTTTTACACTATTGGTGAGAATGAAAATTAGTTCAGCCATTGTGGAAGACAGTATGGTGATTCCTCAAGGATCTAGAACCAGAAATACCATTTGACCCAGCAATCCTATTACTGGGTATATACCCAAAAGAATATAAATCATTCTACTATAAAGACACATGTACATGTATGTTTATTGCAGCACTATTTACAATAGCTAAGTCATGGAACCAACCCAATACCCATCAATGGTAGACTGAATAAAGAAAATGTGGTACATGTACACCATGGAATACTATGCAGCCATAAAAAGGAATGAGATAAATGTTCTTTACAGTGACATGGATGAAGCTGGAAACCATCATCCTCAGCAAACTAACACAGGAACAATAAGCCAAACACCACATGTTCTCACTCATAAGTGGGAGTTGAACAATGAGAGCACATGGACACAGGGAGGGGAACATCACACACCGGGGCCTGTCTGGGAGTGAGATTGTGGGAGGAGAGGGGAAGAAACCTAGAGGACAGGGCAATAGGTGCAGCAAACCACCATGACATATGTATACCTATGTAACAAACCTTCACATTCTGCACATGTGTCCCAGAGCTTAAAGTAAAAAACAAACACATGGTAGTAGCAGCAAGAACTACCACAAAAAACACAGAAACAACAAATCTGGGTAATAAGGCTGATTTCCAGAGTACCCACATTATATTATTTATAATGTTCAGTTTTCTTTTTCTTTTTCTTTTATTTATTTATTTGTTTTTGGGAGACAGGGTCTCACTCTGTTACTCAGGTTGGAGTGCAGTAGCATGATCGCCTTTCACATACTTTGCTTAAGTGATCTTCCCACCTCAACCACCAGAGTAGCCGAGACTACAGGTGCACATCATCTAGCCCAGCTAATTTTATTTATCTTTGTAGAGATGAGGTCTCTCTATGCTGTCCAGGATGGTCTTGAACTCCTGAGTTCAAGCAATCCTTCTGTCTTCGCCTCCCAAAGTGTTAGGCTTACAGGTGTGAGTCACTGCACCTGGCCAATGTCCAGTTTTCAACAAAATAGTATGATATATGTAATGAATCAGGAAAGTATAGCTCATAGCAAAAAAAAAAAAAAAAAAAAAAAAGCTAACAGAAACCAACTCTGAGCAGGCCAGATGATGCATTTACCTTTTTTTTTTTTTCTTTTTTTTTGAGATGGAATCTCACTTTGTCACTTAAGCTAGAGTGCAGTGGTGTGATCTCAGCTCACTGTGTAACATCCAGCTACTAGATTCAAGTGATTCTCCTGCCTCAGTCTCCTGAGTAGCTGGGACTACAGGCATGCACCACAATGGCCAGCTAATTGTTGTATTTTTAGTAGAGATGGGTTTCACCATGTTGGCCAGGCTGGGTGTAAACTCCAGACCTCAAGTGATCCACCTGCCTTGGCCTCCCAAAGTGCTGGGATTACAGGCGTGAACCATAGCACTCAGCCCAAACAAATATTTTATATCAGTTATTAAAAATATGTTTCAAAAACTATAGGTAACTGTGCATAAATAATTAAATGGAAGTCTAGCAATAATATCTTGTCAAATAAAGATTTTTAATAAAGAGAAAAAAATTATAAGAAATGAGACTCAAATAATAATTTTACAGTTGGAAAATAAGATAATTGAATTAAAAACTTGCTATAGGATATGAACAACAGATTTATTCTGGAGGAAGAAGGGATGAGTAAATTTATAGATAGGTAGATGAAGACTATTCAATCTGAGGAACAGAAAAAAAAAAAAAAAAAAAAGAAGGAAGGAAAATGAAGAGTCTCAGAGACCTGTAGTACACTATCAAGCATAGCAACAAATAGTTCTACAGGAGAGAGAGAACAGGGCAGAAAATCCCTTTAAGAAACAATTACTAAAAACGTTCCAAATCTGATTTTTAAAACCTCGTTAATCTGCATATCCAAGAATCTCAGTGATCTGCAAGTAAGATAAAAAGATGCACACCTAGATCCATTACAGTCAAACTTTTGAAAACCAAGAACAGCGTGGATCTTCAACATAGTATGAGAAAAAAGACTCATCAAGTACGAGGTATTCTCAAGGGTTTACAGTCACTTTTTATAAGAAATCATGGAAGTCAGAGGCAATAGGGTGTCATATTAAACATACAAAAAAATAAAAATCATTGACAACCTAAAATTTTATATCCAGTAAAACTGCCCTTCAACAATGAAGAAGAAAGTAGAACAACTTTAAACAAACAGAAACAGAATATTTTATTACTACCCTAACAGCCCTGCAAGAAATACAAAGTGAATTTTTCAGGTTGAATGAAAGACACTAGATAGCAACTCATTGCCATGTCTATAAAGGACACAGGTAAATGTAATTATATCGGCAAATAAGAAAACAAAATAAATGTATTTCATTTGCAACTTTTTTCTTCTCTTATGTGATTAAAAAAGGCCTTAAAGAAATAATTAAAACATCTTGATAGTCTTCAATTTTATAAACATGAAATTTTTGCAACAACAATAGTACAAAGGAAGGGGTAGGGAATAGTCGAGTAAAGTTTGTATTAAAATTAATCAAAACCAGGTAGTTTTAAATTAAGATGCTATTCGTAATACCCAGGGCATTCATTA
>NW_022311394.1:0-1215 GCF_002776525.5 Piliocolobus tephrosceles | reverse complement strand
TTTCCCCTATTTCCTCTTTTTCCCCTATTTCCTCTTTTTCCCCTATTATCCCTTTTTTATTTTTTAAACTTCCTATGCAATTAATAAAAAGGGTGAGCGTGTATATGTACATATGTGTTCATATATAACAACAGCTAATTAGATAAGGATATAGAGATTACTTGTCAATTATTATTATTTTTTTTTTTTGCTCTCTAACCCCATTATCGGAAAACGTTACAAAAGACGTACCACATGATATTTTATGTAATATGTAGAGAAGGTGTGGTGTACTTGTATTTGTTCCTGGTATTATACGGTAGTATTATACTCTGAAACTATAACGTCACTTCTAAATAAATCAGTGTTTTTTTTTTTTTTTTTTTTTTTTTTTTTTTTTTTTTTTTTTTTTTTTGGTACAGTAAATATTTTAATATGTAAATTATGATAAAGTTGGTTGTACAGCGACACATTAAAAACAACAAAAGTTTGATATTGTGTACGAAACAAATAAATCCATTAGATTATAATAAGACTAACATAAATAATATAAACAAACACAAACCGTTATTATTATTAGATAAAGAGAGACAAGTAACAAAAAATAAAAAAAATGGCATAAACGTTGTTAGGCAAACTGATAATTGCGAAAATAGAAGAATTAACATAAGGACGGAACACGGTTGTAATAAATTAAAATCAAAACTTATAAATTTAATTAATAACACAAAAGAAATAAAAAAAAATAACAAAACAGTCATTGTGGATTTATTTGATATAATTTTCTATTTGAATAAAAATATTAAAAATTTATTTATTTTGAAACCAAAACATATTATTGGCTTTATTTGGTCATATAGCAAAATAATAAATTATATACAACAAAATTATAAAATAAAAGAAATAAGTGTATTATTATATTTAAAATGTATTTTTATATATATAACTAATTTGTTTATTAATGAAAATAATGTACAAACATATGTACAAACCAATAAACGACCAGTCTTTCAAATGGTACATAAAGAATATGCAAATCTAAAAGAGAAGACCAATATAATTAACCAAATAGATACAACACAATTGATTTTTTCTTTTCTATTAGTCAAGTTTAATAAGACTGATTTAGGAAATGTAGAAAAAATAAAAAGTAAAGCCGATCAACAGAAGTTTTTTATTCATCTGAATAACCTATATAATAGTAGCTGTGAAGATGCGAAATATACAATGCAGCGG
>NW_022311390.1:502-1029 GCF_002776525.5 Piliocolobus tephrosceles | reverse complement strand
CAGGATATATTTGCCTGAGATGGAATCAAAGAAGGAACCCACAGGGACTGAAACTGAACTAAAGCTGGGTGCAGTGGTTCACGCCTGAAATCCTGGCACTTTGGGAGGCCCAGGCAGGGAGATCACCTGAGGTCAGGAGTTCAAGATCAGCCTGGCCAACATGGTGAAACCTTAGGTCTACTAAAAATACAAAAATTAGCCAGGCGTGGTGGTACATCCCTGTAATCCCAGCTACTTGGAAGGCTGAGACAGGAGAATCTCTTGAATCCAGGAGGTCGAGGTAGCAGTGAGCTGAGATGGTGCCACTGCACTCCAGGGCAATTAGAGTAAGACAACCAATGTCTCAGGAAAAAAAAAAAAAAAAAAAAGGAAAGAAAGAAAAGAAACTGGCCGGGCGCGGTGGCTCAAGCCTGTAATCCCAGCACTTTGGGAGGCCGAGACGGGCGGATCACGAGGTCAGGAGATCAAGACCATCCTGGCTAACACGGTGAAACCCCGTCTCTACTAAAAACTACAAAAAACTAGCC
>NW_022311390.1:0-492 GCF_002776525.5 Piliocolobus tephrosceles | reverse complement strand
TCCCCGCCCCAGCAGCTCTGGCCCCACCCCGCGTCTCAGGCTCTTTCCTGGCCGCAGCCACAGCCACAGCCTTCGCAGGGTCCCGCTGAGCGCTAGGAGCAGGTTCATTCTCTTCCTCCTGAATCCAACCCGCGCGGGAAGCCCCAGCATCCCCGCCCCAGCGGCGGCTGTGGGGTCTGCACCTCTGGGGGCTGCACAGCAAACCCCTGGAAATGACCTCTCAGTGTCCGGCGATGGGAGACAGATGAACTAAGCTAGGGCTCATCGTGAGAGTTCACATTACGAAAACTGAAGAGGAATATCACGATTTATATAACTTTGTCATAGAAAGGCTTCCAGACATACTTCTCAGGGAAATTAAGTTGTTAGGGTGGAAGGGCCTCGGGGTGCATGGGACCTAAGGGTTTTCCTTAGATAGGATAAGAAAGGATTGACTTTATAAATTCGTGCCCCTTCCCTCTAGTGGACCTTGTACATTGTAAGTGCTCCATG
>NW_022311389.1:0-8221 GCF_002776525.5 Piliocolobus tephrosceles | reverse complement strand
AAATGCAACTTGAACAATTGTCTTTAGTTAGTTATATAAATAAATATGTAATATTATATATTGCTCTGCAACCCAGGCTGCAGCACAGTGGCGCGATCTCGGCTCACTGCAACCTCCGATTCCCAAGTTCAAGCAATTCTCCTGCCTCAGATTCCCGAGTAGTTGGGAATACAGGTGCATGCCACCATGCCCAGATAATTTTTGTATTTTTAATAGAGATGGGGTTTCACCATGTTGGTCAGGCTGGTCTCGAACTCCTGATCTCGTGATCTGCCCATGTGGGCCTTCCAAAGTGCTGGGATTACAGGCGTGAGCCACCGTGCCCGGCACCATTGTCTTTTAAAAGGTTGGGATGTTACTTGTTTCTGAGCCAAATAGATCAAGTAAAAAGGGCCTTGGTGTTGTCACTAATTATGTGACATATGAATCATGAATTTCTTCACTGTGTGAAATTAAATACTTGTGGAGTCATTCACTGCATCGCAATGTTTCTGTCAGCGGTGGGTCCCATAAGATGATACTGGAGCTGCCCCAAACAGGTGCACTGTTATTTATCTTTTATAGAAAGATTATATATATTAAATATATATATTATATACATCTATATATTTTTTTACTATGCTTTTCTACATCTAGACATATTTAGATACACAATTGCCTGCAGTATTCAACAGTCCCAGACATTCAGGTTTGTAGCCAGGAACAACAGGTGTGCGGCAGGCCCTGCCTCCTGGGTTTGTGAGAGTTAACTGTAGGATGTTTGCACAAGGCTCAAGTCACCTAGCAATGCATTTCTCAGAACATATCCCCCTGTTATGTGACTCATGACTGTATTTCAGAAATCTGTCCACAGATCCTGCCTCACCAGCATTCAATCTGGCAAGAGTTTAAGAAGAGAAATTATGATTTGTTGTTGTTTTTGTTGAGATGGAGTCTCGCTCTGTCACCCAGGCTGGAGTGCAGTGGCACAATCTCAGCTCACTGCAACTTCAGCCTCCTGGGTTCAAGTGATTCTCCTGCCTCAACGTCCCAAGTAGGTGGGACTACAGCACCTGCCACCATGCCCTGCTAATTTTTGTATTTTTAGTAGAGATGGTGTTTCACCATGTTGGCCAGGCTGGTCTCAAACTCCTGACCTCAGGCAATCTACCCGCCTTGGCTTCCTAAAGAGCTGGGATTACAGGCATGAGCGACTGCACCCAGCCTCCTACTTTGTGAAATTCTGCCACCGTGCCCAGTGACAGATTGATTAGATGTAAAAAATCTCCATTTTCTTAGGATGAGTCATTAGAGAATTACCTCCCTCTTGTAATCTTCCCAAGATGATCTGATACAGGATGTTACTCTTTTCTAAGACAATCTGTTCCTTAAGAAATCTGTGTGTGAATGAGAGTCTACAAAATTCTTTGGTCAGACACTTCATCAGGTCGTCACAGGAGATTCCATAGAAAGGCCACAGGTCGCTCTTTTCCTCTGAGAGCGCCGAGAGAACATCGTCATGAAAATAAATAAGGAGCAATAGAGCCATGAATGAGCACTAGGCCAGTCACGGAATCATCGTCTTCACAGGGACCGTGTTGATTCCGGAAGGCGTTTCGAGTGGCCCCCGTGAGGGCTGCTCACCGTGCCCTGTGCTCGGCGTTCATTGCTGCAGACGTGCTCTCCCCACCTAGGGGAGGCTCCCCGAGATCCGAGCCATGAGAGCTTGCAGCCTCCTTGGCCAGGCTCGCCGCCACCACGCGTGGTTGGCACTTCCCGCCCTGCAGGGCCTGGCACACAGTAGGTGCTTGGCAGAAGTTTATTGTCTGATTAACAAAATGCTCTTTTCCAGTCCAGTGTGGAGCACCTGACAGAGAAAATGAAGACCACCATCCAGAGGGGCCTTGTGCTCAGGTGAGTGAGAGACCAGGGCTGATCTTAAGGTCACCGTCACACCATGGTTCTTAGATTCTGGTCTGTGACTTTGGGCTGGATGAGTGGTAATTTCTTTGCTGCTGGAGTTACTACACACTGAGCGGATGCAGAAGAGAGTTGTGGTGCATTGCTCTAAAGACTGGCCCGCATTTAGACAACTAAAATTTTTGCTTTATAGTCTTACTCTTTTAGATATCTCACAATAATTTCGCTAATTAGCATCTGATGTTTAGGAAGGAAAAAGGAAATACAGTCATCCCTCTTAGCCTCAGGGAATGTGTCCAAAGACTCCAGTGGGTGCCTGAAACTGAGGATAGTACCCGCCCCCTGTATACATGAGGGGGATGGGTACGGATAACCATGTGATAACCAAGGCAGCTACTGAGTGACTCAGGGGCAGTCTCCACAGCATGGAGACTTTAGGGCACAGGGATGATTTGCATTCTGGGTGGGACAGAGCAAGACAGCATGAGATTTCATCACTCCCTGTTAGCTGGGCTTAGGTGAAATCAACATCCTGTGTTGGTTTGTTGTGTCGCATTATGTGTCGCATATGTTGTCACTATACAACAAAACAATCTGGAGTATACACATACACCCAGTTAGCTGGGAGACTTTCTTTTTTTGAGACAGAGTCTTGCTCTGTTGCCCAGGCTGGAGTGCAGTGGTGCAATCTTGGCTCACTGCAACCTCCACCTCTTCCAGGTTCAAGAGATTCTCCTGCCTCAGCCTTCTGAGTAGATGGGAGTACAGGTGCCCACCACCATGCCCAACTAATTGTTGTATTTTCAATAGAGGTGGAGTTTCACCGCGTTGGCCCGGCTGGTCTCAAACTCCTGACCTCAGGTGATTTGCCCACCTTAGCCTCCCAAAGTGGTGGGATTACAGGCGTGATCCCCACCGTGCCCAGCCAAAACATCTAAACTTTTAAGTCATGCCAGACATCACCAGCTTTAGGATTCTTTTGTTGGTGAGGTTTGAGTAATGGGGATTTTTAGGGAACTGTCAGCTTTCACGAAAACAGTGACAACCCCATTACTTGGAAATGGTTATTCAAATTAAACACTTCATCAAGTTAAAAACTGGAGCTTCCTAAGATTTAAAATGGATTATCAGACATGTAATATACTTGACACTCACCCCCAAATCAGAATGACCTGGAATGAGCTGCATGCAGGCACACGCGTGTTGTGAGCTGAGCCTGGGACACAGCGGTCCAGCATTCCTAACTCGCACGCACTCCTTCCTCACCACCTCCTATTCTTTATACTTTTAAACCAGAGCCCGTGAATTTATTCCAGAGAGCTGATGAATCCCCTGAAATGATGATGAAATAGTAGGTGTATGTGTGATTTTGTTAAAGAATCCACAACGGTTATCAGATTCTTAAAGCTGCGACCCATCCCCACCCCAGATGAGTTTATGAAATCCTGATTGAAGATTTTAAAATATTGGAGACTGTTAGTTGACTCGTTCCATTTATTAAAATCCTCCTCTTACTGGACAGGGGGAACACTTGACACTTGCTTAACAGGCTGAGTTCAGGCTACAGGAAACACAGATTTTGTTTTGTTCTGTTCCAGCTATCCATAAAGACCTGGAAATAAAAACGTGAATTCTGTGAAATAGAAATCATCATTTCTATTGAACAGCAAAGTGTTACTGTATAACTGATATTTCATATGACTCTAACCACCAACAGGGTGGGGCACCCTCTCCATTTGATAGAAACTTTGGAACCAAAATCTCTGCCAGAGCTGTGGAGTGGATTACTGCAAAACTCAAGGAGGCCCAGTGCAGAAATAAGGGGTCCGGGGAGGGAGGCAGTCTGCCTTGGTGAAAATGCTGTCCTATCGGGGAGAAGTAGGATGCTGGTTCCTTCTTCAGTTCAGTACTGAGCTGCATGTGATGTTCTAACTCCTGCTGGTCTCTGAGCATTGCTATTTAACCAACCTTGGATTTCTGGGATAAGGTCAGCTTGGGTGTGGGTGACATGTTCTCTTTTATCACTGCTAGATTCAACCTGAAGTTCTTTTGTGCAGGCTTTTTGCTCTGGAGATCCTGAGCATCAGCCCGCAGTTTCCCTCACAGTTTAAGTGGGGCCTTCTATTTTTTGGATGTTTGTTAGGACAACCTCCTTGCGACTCCATCCATCAGAACTTCCAGTTTTGGGGAAGATTTGGCTGCTGAATGAATTGTTCATGTTTGTAGAACTATGCATGTTTTTCCTTACATCAGTTTTGTAAGTTACATATTCTAACAAATCTTTAGATAAACTGAAAAGTTTTAAAAAACATGACATTTTGTATAATACTCTTGTTAATGGTTCCAACGTGGCTGGTCCCCACTCATTCCTGAGTGGCTGTTTGTGCCAGCATCTTTCTCGCCCCCCGCCCCCAGCTTTCTTCAGTCATACCAGATGTATGCTTTTATTAGGGCAAACAATTATCACTACCAATGTCCGACTTAGAAGAATGACAGTCTACAAAAAACAGTGATGTGAATAGTTTCAATCGGTTTGTCTTTTTGAAGAACTGACTGATTCTCTCTACATTAATTTTCTTTTGCTAATTTAGCTATGGATGTTTCTTACACCTCAGTGTGTGTATTCATGAGCATCAATTTCTTAAGGTAATTTCCCTATTCCACTATTTAGTGAAAAATTCTCTCCACTGAGAGGAAAAACAAAAGCTGCTTTCCAGGAAACCATCAGGGCGATCCTACAAGAGCAGAGCTGCACAAGCCCAGGCCAGGGCACTGGCCACACTGCACGGTTGTTGGCTGTTCTTGGCCGTTCTCGGCCTCCCCGGGGCTTCCAGGCCAGGTTCAGCATGCTTGCCAGGAATCTCACTTCTCATCTCGCCCCATGATTCTGCTCTCCCACCTGCCCATGTGACAGGGTGTTGTTAATCTTTTTTAAAATCTTTTATAGGAAAAAAATTGACCACTGATGATTCCATTTGTGTGCTGGGAATAAGCAAAGAAACGTTATTTTTCAACCTGTGGCAGAGCTGAAGAAGCAAACGTATTTTGAGTAAATTGGAGTTTTATTGCCTTAGCAAACCCAGCCAATGTGAGTACAGGACAGGGGAAGGAATGGCCATTGCTGTTGCTTTTGAACTAGCTTTTCTGAAGCTCAGTTAAAAAATACTAGGTCTTGGCCAGGCACGGTGGCTCACACCTATAATCCCAGCACTTTGGGAGGCCTAGGTGGGTGGATCACAAGGTCAAGAGAATCAAGACCAGCCTGGCCCACATGGTGAAACCCCATCTCTACTAAAAATACAAAAATTAGCCGGGCGTGGTGGTGTACACCTGTAGTCGCAGCTACTCAGGAGGCTGAGGCAGGAGAAATCGCTTGAACCTGGGAGGCAGAGGTTCCAGTGAGCTGAGATTGCACCAGTGCTCTCCAGCCTGGGGACAGAGTGAGACTCAGTCTCAAAAGAACAACAATAAGAAACCACCACTAGGTGTTTGGGAAGAATTTTTAGAAATATAAAAACAATGGTTTCATTTGACCCTGAAATTGGCTTTATCTAGTTGATTCAGCCGACCCTACAAACCCCATGTTTCTGGCAAGACCACTCACTGTGCTGGCCGTGGCATCTCTCAGCCTCACTGCTGTCCCCCCTTCCCTCCAGAGGCACAGGATTCCCAAAGAACAGTGGTGGCTCAAGCTGCGGCCCCTCATGAAGATCTTGGCCAAGTACAAGGCCAGCTACGACGTGTCGGACTCAGGCCAGCTAGAGCACGTGCAGCCCTGGAGCGTCTGACCCAGTCCTGCCTGCGTGGGCCTGCAACCTGGACTCACCGTGGACCATCTGTTTTTGTAACACTTAAGTTATTTATCAGCACTTTATGAAAGTATTATTGACATTAATACCTAACCAGCAAGCACCTGTCACCGCCCATGTGCCCCACCAGCTCCAGTACATGCTGTCTGTGGACTGTGTCTCATGCTTTCAGATGTGTGTATTAAATGTTTGCCTACAACTGCAACAGTCCTCCATTTTAGTTTTTTAAGTAGGAGATTAAAACCTCAATCTATGGGTGGCTACTAATGGTTTTCTCAGCACTTTTGTGGGCAAAGATTATAAAAATATTTTTAGTAGGGATCACTGAACTATGCACAACTCATAAAAGGAGAAAAAAGCCAGTTGTTTACACAGGCCAAAGGGAGCGCCATGTTTAATGCCATGTGTCAGTTTCTATCCACAGCAGCAGGCCAGGACCCTGGGCCTCGACCCCAGGCTCCTGCTCTCCTTAGAAAGTAAAAGAGAACACATGAATCTTATCTACTAAGCCTCTTGATTGCAATCCTAGTTGCATGTTAAAACCACCAAGGTAGGGGTTCGAAAAATCTGATAGCCAGTTTCTCATCCAGTCCAAGCCACGGTCCTCGCTGGGACCTAATTTGGAATTCTCTGATGACTCTTGCCAGAATAGACATGGGTGCTGGGGTGACAGCCCTGCCACCCTCACGGGCCCCCCTCTTGTAGGGACAGCGTTTCTGCCTCTTAGCTCTAGTCTGCAAGAGACCACACTGTGCCTCAGAAGCGGGGGTGGAGAGCTGTATTGGGGGAGAGGAGACCCCAAAAACAAGCTGTTTGGGAAATCAGAGTCCAACGGCCAAGAAGAGCTGGTGTGGAGGCTTTCCTTTCTGGCTCTGTAAAGACGAAGTGAGGGCTTCCTCTCCCCAGCCCACCTGCTTCTCAGGACTGCTTCCATCCAGCCGCCCCGTTGAACTTCCGTCTGTTAGGAGGATGCTCCCACAGGGCCTCGGTGTGATCGAGTTTCATGAATCAGCACAGGCAGACATGGGACACCTTTGTGTACCTTTTCATTTTACTTCTTTTAGTAAAGGCCCTAAATGCTACTCAAAATAATGACTCAAGCAGAGGTTAAGTCAGAGTTGCCCTTTATTTTTAGATTCTTAAATAAATATTCTAGAAGTAATGAGGTAAAACAAGCCTTTCTGTCAGTAGAAAGTGAAAATTCTATGTGGTGCATCTTTGGCATTTCGTGCATGACTATTTCAATGAACGTCTTCCTGGTCACTCAAGATTGACTTGCCAGTCAG
The DNA here is from genome assembly GCF_002776525.5 of Piliocolobus tephrosceles. Lineage (NCBI taxonomy): Eukaryota > Metazoa > Chordata > Mammalia > Primates > Cercopithecidae > Piliocolobus > Piliocolobus tephrosceles. The sequence goes on along the minus strand of NW_022311389.1, from coordinate 1,227 downwards.
TGGCTACACCTTAAGAATGACAATATTCTTGGAAAAAGCAGTAGCATTTCTGACTTTTCATATTCAGCTCTACAGGCCTATTGTCTCAGGGGCTCCTGCACAGTTGGGGGCACCAGGGCTGCTCATCTGATGATCCAGGATGGGTCCTTGGCGATTTTGGGGTTCTCGGGTCTGAGTATGGCCAGGCCATGCGTGCTCTTCCCAGTGCCGAGGTACCTGAGAGGAAGGCAGGCGAGGTCAGCCAGGACTGGCTTCTGCGTCAGTGCCGTTAAGGCCTCCAATCCCAGACACTGTCTCCCCCGCTCCCCATTCACCTATCGCTCACGGCCAGGAGCTTGTCGTGGCTGAGGGTGAAGAGCTGCTCCCTGTGGTCCTGCTTCATCTCATCTGAGAGGCCGTACAGGAAGTGGTCCATTCCTAGAAGACAAACCACAGGCACGGTGGGGCTGCCGCCCAGGAGCTTGCACAGTGTGCTGTGCACTCGTGTCCCGGAGGGGACAGGTGCATCTCACTGTTATTTCATGTACGTGTTTCAACCACAGGGACGTGTCTAACAGCCCAGAGATCACACCCTGACTTCCAGCTCCCAGGAGCCACGCTGACTCCTACCAAGGCCTGCTTCTGCAGCGTGGATGCAGTCAGGGCCATGTGAGGCTGATAATGCTGTGAGCAAAAGTGGCTCTACAGAGTAACGTGGCCAGGCCAGGGCCATGCCCACGTCGTCCTTCTACCCTAATGAGCCCAGACACTGCCGTGGGTTGGCCCCACTGGGCCTCAGGTCGGTAAAACTGAACTGACAGGATACACTCTTCTCGCCCGGATGTCGGGAAGCGTATTTCCAAGGCCAATGTTTAGGGTGTCAGACGTGGAAATCGTATCACAGGCAAGGACGGAGGCGCCAGAAGCTGGTGCTCCTGCCTGTGCATGAGGAGAATTCGGAAAACAGCAATGTCATCTGAGGCTGTGGACTGAGATTCTCACTGTTATACTCACAATACCTTTGTCTGAAGGAGTGACAGGAGCATCTACGGTTGAGAAGACAGAAAGTTTGGCTTCGTCGATGTCTTGCTGCGTAATTTCCCAGACTTTGCCCAGTCAACAGCCTTCTCACAAGATTGGAGCGTCTCTATTGTATTTGGGTCCCTAGGAAATCCAGAGAAATAAACAGGCAAGCATCTTACCAATGGACAAGTTTATGACAAACCTGTGACTTAACAGTTCAACATC